>NC_136514.1:81635441-81660441 GCF_053919585.1 Euprymna scolopes
TTCAGCTAGACGGATGCTTTTCGTGAAAGATTGGCGAGGGGGGACCAGAGATTGGAGTTCAGACGAGCATCTGCCATGGAAATAACGATAAAACAAGGATAGGCTCGCAACGTCTCTTCTGTGGGAGAGAGGTTGCAGGGTAGAGTAAAGGGCATCCCCCACTAAGCCACGAAGTCTATTTTGTACTCTGTCAAAGCAGGATAGGCTGTTTTTAGCAGCTCCTGCCCAGATATGGCAGTATTCCATCCTTGGACGTACTTGGCTTTTATATAGATAGAGAATTGCATCATTAGTGAGGTATCTTCTGGAGCGGTAGAAGGATCCCACCATCTTTCCAGCGACCTTGGAAACAGAACATTTTGCATTTCAACTGACATATTTCTGTATGCGTTATTCATCCATCCAAACAAAGATTTTACTTGTTATAAATCATCCTTGGTGTATGATTACTATTTTCTGTTAATTTCAATTCTATGTGATCAAATAATCTAAGCGTTTACCAGTTAAATATCTGCACACAAATGCACATACATCTATTTTATTTATATAGATTAAGAAATGCTTTTTTCTATTTGTATTGTCTGGATAAATCTGTGGAATGCATGCTGCTTTTGCGCAATGGCAGCTGCACAATCAGAGATGAACTACTGTGCCCAGTTTTTATCATCCAGTGAATTCGCACACGTGTCTGGTAAAGGTTCGGGTTAGAAAAAGAAAGCTGAGTGAATGGTAGTCAACATGTTCATAGAGTTAATATGTGTGTGTTAATAATCTACATATGTGAGTATTTGGCAGCATGGCATTGTGTATGTATGTGCGTTGGTTTACCTTGTTCTTGTCAGTGCGTGTATAGGTGTGCGCAAGTTGATTAAGGCAGAATATGCGAATCATTGAGTCCGTTTTGCCTCCTCCTAGCCAGGCATGGAGGGGGGTATGTTGAACAAATGTTCTAAAGTTCTATTCAAGGTGAGGTGGGTGAAGGCTGGAGAAAACTGATTTTGTTGTCCCGTTCTTATAAGAGTTCATATCAGCGTACTACTTTCACATGCATGTATTATTGGGGTAGGGATCTCGAAACGATTTTCATTGGTTGGAAGATATTTTGAGTTCACACGTTCCTATGAAAACTTCCTTGTTTTGGGGAATGAGGAGTGGAAACAAATTCCAACAAAGCAAAGAGTGTTAGTAATTATAACCATTTGCTTTTTAGCGTTCGCCGGAACTATTTCTGTTTTAGTACATTATGACGTTGCTTTCGAAATATTGAATTTCAAGTCAAAGCAATGCTATGTACTATACTGTTGTGTCGCAGTAATGAAATTATCCAAAAATTAGAAAAATGATTAGGTAGGAAATTAATTATTAAAGAAAATAGGTTTCAAAGATATTTGCAAGTTTTGCTTACATAAACTGAATAGTGCGTATAATAGCAGGGGAGATAATTCAATTCTGAAAAGTTTCCAAAATTTTGGTCAACTCGGAAGAAATGGGTTATTTCCCTTTGTGTTTACGAAATACTTTACAAAATCGTTTCTTTTTTTTCATTGAATCATGAAAATACTTGTTTTATGTAATACTAGCAAGGGGTACCCGGCGTTGCCCGGGTGTTTGGAGGCGTGTGTGGAAATCCGGGGGTGGGTGGTTAAAAAAAAAAAGTAAGTATGAGGATCGAATCCGAACTGTTGAGGCAAAGTTGTAAATCAAAGTGTGAAAAAAAAAAAAAACGTACGACGTTAACCATTGCCCCACCGCGAGATGCTAACGGAAGCACGTTTGAATTTATTTAATTACTTGGATTTGGCAGGTGCCCGTTTTAATGAGTTAATGAGGTCAAGTTTAACTGCAGGATAGTATTTTTCCAAGATTTTATAGGAAAAAGACTAACCCACATGCGGCGAGCGAGAAATGTTGAATATTTATCTTCCCGAAATCGAGCAAATTAAATAGACAGGCGAGCTTCGTTGTTAACTGTGAGATATTACGATTTATATGTGATATAAAAAGTTTTAAAAAGTTGTGAAGCGACCGACCGCTTCTCTGAAAAAAGCCTTTTGTAGACATACAGAAAAAGCGAACATACATACATACATTTTCGCTTTTATATTTATAGATTTAATTAACTGCGACATTACAATTATGTAGATAACATTGTTTTTAGTTGAAATGGGCATAATGAGTAGTTATTGATTTTTAATGAAACCTTAATTTTTCAACTATCGGATCTCGTTATTATAATGAAAAAGCACTTTGTATTCTGCGAAAAGACGGTAATTGGGCCCGGGTAAACAACACAAAACTTACCTTTAAAAATATTGCGTTCTAGGGGTTTTCTAGTGAGCTGAAAACGAATATCACGTTTAAAATTGGGGTCGGTAACTAGTTTTCACAATGCTGAAAAGATTTTTTTCCGCATGTTTCATGCAGTAATGTACGTGGCGGCCATATTTGCAACATTTTATTTGGTTTCCACCTTAATATTTTCCTTTAAAATGACGACTTGAAGGGTTTCTGGTATGCTGATAGCGCAATTAAATTTTCAGCAAATAAGTAGTTTTCCGGATATTAAGCAATGTAATTCTTTAGGTTATAAGTGGTGGCCATCGCATATTTATATAAGATTAACTCTTTATTATCCTAAAAATTCATTACGTCGTTTCTGTTTTGAACCAATATGGCCGCCGCGTACATTACTACATGACACATACGGAAAAGTATCTTTCCGTATCGTGAAAATGAGTTTCCGGACCAAATTTTAAATGCGATATTCGTTTTCGGCATACTCGAAAACCCCTTGAAAATAAAAATTTTAAGGCAGGTTTTGTGTTGGTCTACCAGGCCACAATAACCGAAAAAGACTCTGTATCCCGATATTCTTCACTGAACATTGGGTTATAATCAGCTAACGTACTTCCTAATTTCCTTCTTGGCTTCTACCGGAAGCGGTGACAAGGCAAATCAGTTCCTTCACTTTTATTGTTCTTCAGTATTTTTATTGTGAAGCGATTTATTGAAATGAAATGGACGAAAAGGTCATTATTGAAAAAATATGCAATAAAAATTAACAAAATTATGCAGATAAAAATAAAGCAATTAGTCTTTATTTGCACTTTTAATAACAAAATTAAAAAATAAGTTTTTATTTTGTTTGAAGTTTTACAAAAAATGTTTATGAAATTTTTACTTTTTAATTTTAAAAATAAAAGCTTCTTACATTTATTATATAAATTAAAAATATGTTTATGGAAATATAAAAAATAAAATTAAAATCAAAATAAAATTTCAAACATCATTAAAAACGTATCCAGTACATATTCACAAATTTAAAAGAGTTTAATAAGTATTTTCAATACTTGATTTTTGTAAAAAGGGCGCAAAAAGTGTTTTAATAATTCTTTTAAAAAAATAAATAAAACTAATTTCAATAATTCTTAATTAAAATTAGACCGCAAATACTTTTGAAATGACTGCAGAAATTCCCCTGTAGACCAAAGTATCGTAGTTTTGCAACAACAGATAGCTCATACAAATTCAAAACATCTAGGCTAATAGCCACTATCTTATATAGCTGTAAAAACACCATTTTCTACACCTTCAGCCGTGATATTAAAGTCCTACGTTGCATCCTACGAGCAACACCATCACAATCCCAACATCTTTAGAGAAAGTTTCTCTCTAAATATTTAATCCTAGCACCGAGTAACGCCGAGTATCCAGCAGTACAAAAACGAACCCAAAGAAAACCGTCATGTTTTTCTTTGTTACACTCGCTACATGACAGGCAGGAACAACTCTCATTTACTAATGCTACTAACAAAGATAACAAATAAAGTTTGTTTAATAATTGTTAAAATGAGACTTCCTTTCGTTGTTTTCATTACTATCTAAACTATACTACTATTATTAATAATAATAATTATTATTATTATTATTATTATTATTATTATTATTATTATTCACATACTGTATCTGGCTGTTGATATTGCCGATTTTATACTAATAGACAGATCATAACAAATGAACACGGGCTATCAGCATCTTGTTTTCTTTGCCTTCCAGCACTTTCTGCCAGATTCTGTCGGTTCCCAACAAGGTAGTCTTTTAAAGTACTCCAACATTCAATAGATCGCAATTTTCCCAATCCACTTGTCAAATCCTTTAATTAGACTTCACAGGGCTCCCATCACAACAGATACAACTTCTACCTTCTTCAACTTCCACAATCTTTTTATCTCCCTTTTCAAGTCTTTCGACCTTCTTTTTCCTCCAGTCACATCAGGCTAAATGATTGTCTTATATGCATTTTTTTACCCACTGGATATTCATATCCCACAATAAGTTCACATTATCACTCTCCACCATACCTTCTGGAATACTGAAATGGACAGTTATTTCATTTATCAATGAATACGAGACACTTTGTTTATAAAAAAAAACTTAGTTTATTTTACGATACATTTAATATACACACACTTCAACACAATAACGGTGGTGGTGGTGGGGGGGGGAGTTGCGGTAGGGGTGGTCGCAAACTGTGTCAATTTGTGCCCCGCATCTGTCCGTCTCTGTCTAGCAGACTCAACTGTTCACTGTTCTGCCTCCTCTGCTCGACTGCCTTGATCGGACTAAAACTAGCTCCTATATTGAGAATTCCCTTTTTGCTATGACGTCAGATGTGTGGTTCCAAAACGTAACCAACTCACGTGGCTAAGCACACGTTTGTCAAAAACACACTTCTGCAAACAAAGAATCCTCAACTAACCTATTTTTTTTACAATATATTTTTAATTTGTATTGTTCATTCTTTAGCTGACATTTTTAATTCAGTTTTCATAAAAGAACGAACAATCAAATTCTTTTTACAATACAAACAATAACTATTTTATATGGAATTTAACGATGGCTAAATTCTAACATTCCAATTTCTAAATCTATTTCTGAACCTTGCTTACAAGGTTCGAGTCTCGACTTATCCTAATTACATTTCCCACTTATCTAATGTTTTTATTTACAGGAAAAGGAGACAGCCCCTTTTCCTGTAACAGGAATATGATCAGACCATTTTTTTGCTGCATTCCAACCCTTTTATTTTCTTGCATATATCCCAATGGACTTTCTTGCAATATTGTCATGTCGTCTCTTGTATTCCTTTTAAGCTAACTTCTCACAACTACTGACGAAGTGTTGTACATTTTCGCCTTTCTGTCCACACAGTCGCTTTATCAATGTGATACACAACAATTTGTTCTGAGCGCTTGATCCTGCGCAGCACTAGGTGTATCAGAATTTTTGTAGGAATTTTTGACACCCCTAACACGAAACTGCAGATAAAATATAAAAAAAACCTCCTAATTTCTCTTTTAAAAGTGGGTTGTTTATTTTCTTTATGGATTATACTTCCAAAATAAACTATTAAAGTTGTATAAAAAGTAATAGAAATATTTTTATTTAAAAAAAACTAATGAAATTAATTCAAATTTTACGAGTTCAGTATTTTTCAATTTTTAAACTTTAAGAATCTATCAAAATTTTTCTATTGATTCTATTTTTACGATATTTTCAGGATCAATGTGAAATATTATACTCTTTCCAATAAACCGAATATAATATTTTAGACAAAGGTTTTTTTTTTTTTTTAATTCACGCCGCCTCCCCATTTTGAAATGTCTATTAAAAAGTAGATAATTAATTTACTCACCAAAGTGTTATATACCACAAATTGAAGATACAAGATCAATAAATAATATATATACAAATTTAAAACAAAAAAGTAGTGTTTTTTTTTGTTTTTTGTTTTTTTAGAACTTTGCCATTAAAGTCCGAAGCTTAAAACCTGTTTTTTTTTTGTTTTTTTTTTTTTTTTTTTTGATTTGAAAACAAAAAATTAGGGTTTGAATCACATTTTCCGAGTAGTTATAAGCTTGGAAAGACAGGGGTGAAATTATTCAATATTTTTCACAAAGTTTCTGACACACCTAGCGCAGCACATTTTAAGGTTTCTGTCCCAACCTTCAAGTCACATTTTGACAACCATCGCCAGGTTTTTTTCCGACTCTGGTAGATCTCTACTGAATTGTGCCATGCATTTTCTTCTCAATCCATTTATCTTTCATTTTTTTTTTTTTTTTTTTTTTCATTTATTGCCTTGTTTATTACTAGTTCGTTCTCTTGCGATTTTTCAAATTTTGACACGCCTTTTATAAGCTTTTGCTTGCAGTTGAAGGCATAAACTTTCGGACTATTTTCTTTTACACATTGATCTACACCTAGTATTCCTCCTCGTCCTCCTCCTTTTCTTTTTACCTATGAAACCTATCGACATCACTCTTCAAGTGAAGAACTCTATTCAGTGTCATTATTTATTTTTAAATTATTATTCATTTATTTATTTTGTCAAGTGAAACGAAATTTATGCAATTACGGCAAACATGAGCCGATAAGAAAATAATGGTTATTTTTATTTGTTCAGCGTTGAACAAACGTTTTGAAGAGGAACTGGTAGCGAGGAGGGGGGGGGGCGGTTTGTCGACAAGCAATCGTTTGATGAAAAAAAAAAAAAAAAAAAAAAAAACATGAGTGAAAAGGCTGGGTTTGTAGAAACTCTTCAATTGAGGAGGTAGGAAAGGTAGGAGAGAATAATTTATGAGAAAACATTAAATAAAAACAAAAGCGGACATAAATAAAACGATATTGGAAGAAAAGAATACAGAAAGTAGATCGAAGGTGGTTATGGGGGGGGGCGAGAACAGAGGGGACCTGGGGGAGGGGAGAGACCGGCAGTGGGTGAGAAAAGGAGAGACCGGCAGTGGGTGAGAAAAGGAGAGACCGGCAGTGGGTGAGAAAAGGAGAGGCCGGCAGTGGGTGAGAAAAGGAGATACCAGGAGTGGGTGAGAAAAGGAGATACCAGGAGTGGGTGAGAAAAGGAGATACCAGGAGTGGGTGAGAAAAGGAGATACCAGGAGTGGGTGAGAAAAGGAGATACCAGGAGTGGGTGAGAAAAGGAGATACCAGGAGTGGGTGAGAAAAGGTGATACCAGGAGTGGGTGAGAAAAGGAGATACCAGGAGTGGGTGAGAAAAGGTGATACCAGGAGTGGGTGAGAAAAGGAGATACCAGGAGTGGGTGAGAAAAGGAGATACCAGGAGTGGGTGAGAAAAGGAGATACCAGGAGTGGGTGAGAAAAGGAGATACCAGGAGTGGGTGAGAAAAGGAGATACCAGGAGTGGGTGAGAAAAGGAGATACCAGGAGTGGGTGAGAAAAGGAGATACCAGGAGTGGGTGAGAAAAGGAGATACCAGGAGTAGGTGAGAAAAGGAGATACCAGTGAGAACGGGCTTTGGGTAGAGAGAGAGAGAGAGAGAGAGAGAGAGAGAGAGAGAGAGTGGGAGTAAATCATAGAAATGCTAGTAGATTTAAGAGGGTGAAAGATTTTTTTCCAGTGATGATTGTTTTGGAAGAACGGCAGAATGAAGAAAGATACTCGGTAGATGCATCTGACTGAAATTGATCACCACGGACGCGCAGAGGGGGGGGTTGTTAGGAATTCCCAAGCACCTGTCCCTTTTACTCCTGTTTTAAAAGTGCCCTTTTCAGAGGAATGTATTATAGACCTGTGCTTCACCATCACTATATTTTTGCAGTTTTTTTTTTTTTGTTGTTCACGTGATCACCTGCCCTGAAAAAGTTCCGTGCACGTCACCGTTGATCACCATATTTCCAAATGGAACCATGAAACAAGGAGAGTCAAAAACAGAATGTGGTATTTTGGAGTTCCATCTTGACTGCGTGCTTCTGACGTACGATAAGAACAGGATGGGACGTCTTGTCAGCAAGAAATCTACTTGAGAACCGAGTTGTGTCTTCCCACCAACGAGGGGGGGGGCAGAATTCTGTAGATAGCTACTCCATCCTCGTGGGGAGGGTAGAGGGCAAATAAGCTGTGGGTAAGCGCTACTGTAAAGCACATGTAGGGATGTTTGGGGTTTTGCTTGGAGATGTCCCGGTCACAGGGAAAGTATCCTTATTGTAGGCACATATTTCATGTCCATGGTGATCTTGAAGGTCGGATTTCGGTGTGAAGTTAGAATAGTCTTTGATGGCGAAATCGGCCAAACAAGAAATTGAATTAATGCCGGTTTCACCCAAGAACAACAGGTCAGGTTTGGTCACCCGTAATTGGAACGTAGACTCCCTGATGTTAGAGAAGACCTACTGAACATGAATACATTCGTATTCCTTTACACAAGAATATGATCGGCTAGTGTAAGCCATAAACACGGACAGGCACAGCAACCTGGAAGAGATGCTGAAAGATATGCCGAAAGCTCAAAGCCTACGCGTATTACCAGCTCCAAGTAGTCGATTGTGTCTGGTTTATCAACATAAGACTTTATATATTCCCAAAGAAAATAATCTAATGGAGTCAAAGCACATGATCGAGGTGGCCAGTTTGTGAAATTATTCGTACATCAAATAATAACATCAATGTTTGGTTCATTTTAGGTCAGGAAGCCGGTATCTTTAGACAGTCTGATCTGGTAGCACTAGTTCCATCTAAACCAGCATCTTTCTGACCCAACATATGAGCTTGAAAAGCTTCCCATGTTGCAATTACCGATTCATAATTCTTCACAGACGTTTCTACACCAACCCAAGATGTACATCAGTACAAACCATATTGTATGATGACGTTGAATAAAAATAAATTTATTGAATAAAAATAAGTCATTACGGACATGCGATCATGATAAAATGCATAAGAATACATCCGGGTTCCTCCACACAAGGATATGACTGACTAGCGTAAGCCATAAAAATGGATGGGTATACCAGCCTGAAGAGACGTTGAAAGTTACGCCAAAGATCTAAAGCTTAAATATATTACCAGCTCCGACTTCAAAACAACCGTTCGTTAAGGAGACTTACTAGATTGTATTATTCGATTACTGTAGCGCCACTCGGCTACTTCAAACAAATATATCCCTTTCTGAGATATCAGCTTCGAATGAGCATGTTAACTAATCATTTGCATATCAATACGCTGATCAAATTACAACTTGACATGATGAAAGATATTGCGCATATAAACAAAAAAAAAAAAATCGGTATGCAACTGTTACAGGTTGATCAAAAAAAAAAAAAAAAAAAAAAAAGGTGGGGATAGATATGAATGGAGAAGATTCTGCAACTTCTTAGCACTTCGGCTGGTGTTAATATTTACTTGTAAAATCTCGGTTTCGGATTTATTTATTTTTTTAGATGAGGATTGATGATTTTTATTTGAATTATTTGGACTACTGTTCTCATCTGCTGTGTTCTTATTCGAACGTTTTGGCCGCTGCAATCTCTGACCTTCTTCAGGTGTATCTCGTCAAACTCAAAAAACCTTTCCGTCAAACTCAAAAAACCTGCATAGAATTTCAAATGGAACCCTTTATTTAACCCATGGGGAGAGCGTGCTCTGTGTTTGATCAGTTATGATTTGGTAGAAGTCTTAAGTAATTCACTTTTGTATTTTTAAAATTGCTCACACTGAGGATTGAACCTTCTACCTCTAGAAGAGTAT
This sequence comes from Euprymna scolopes, assembly GCF_053919585.1. Classification (NCBI taxonomy): domain Eukaryota; kingdom Metazoa; phylum Mollusca; class Cephalopoda; order Sepiida; family Sepiolidae; genus Euprymna; species Euprymna scolopes. The sequence goes on from NC_136514.1 coordinate 81,645,003, forward strand.
CAGTTCAAACAAACAGAAGTATATAGAAGCTAGAAGTAACGTTAAGAAAGAATTAGCAACAGCTAAGAGAGAATTTACTGAAACCACTAAAAAACGCATCGAAGCACAAAAATTAGGAAATCGTGAGTTCTGGAAAATCTACAAAAGTGTAGTAAATAATGGGCAATCAACAATTCCCCTGCTAACCAACAATCACGAGGTTGTTTTTTCAGCAACCGACAAGGCTAATATGCTTGCCAGCCGGTATGCCTCGAACTCCACACTGGATCCTTCAAACCACCCCCTGCCTGACTTTCCTTTGCAGACAGACGCCACGCTAGACGATCTAAAAATCACCCCTGCTCAGGTGCATGCTATCATAAAAAACTTTGTCACTTCAAAAGCATGTGGACCTGATCTCATCCCAGCCGTGCTATTAAAAAGTGCTCAGCCGAAGTAGCTCCAGTTCTCTCCAAACTCTACAACAAATACCTTAATGAATCATGCTTTCCGGGCTGTTGGAAAACTGTTTCTGTGGTACCAATATTCAAGAATTCTGGCGAAAGAACTGACCCATCAAATTATTCTCCATTAGCCTCCTCCCACTTTTCGCCAAAATATTTGAGACCATAATTAACCATGCTCTAGTCCGGCACCTTACAGATGCTAAACTTCTGACTGACAAACAATATGGATTTAGACAAGCCCGTTCCACAGCTGACATGCTCACTGTAATCTCTGAACATATATACCATTCACTGGACAAAGCGGGGGAGGGCCGAGCGGTAGCTCTAGATATATCTAAGGCTTTTGACAGGGTATGGCACAAGGGTCTCCTCAGGAAAATCAAATCATACGGTATCACTGGTAGAATACTTAACATAATTAAATCCTTCTTAGATAAGAGAAAAATCCAGTTGTCCTCGACGGTCGTACATCTAAACAGTGTGATATAAATGCTGGAGTGCCTCAGGGGTCTATACTTCGACTTCTATTGTTCCTAATATTTATTAATGACCTCCCCGACAAAACTGCCTCTGAGATGGGTATATATGCTGATGACACTACACTCTATAACAGGCATGACAGGAAAACAAATGAACACATATCTAAAGAAATGGCAAAAACACTAGAGGATGATCTCCAATCTGTAGTGGAATGGGGACATAAATGGATGGTCACATTTAATGCTGCCAAGATTAAACTGGTTTCCTTCAATAATTACAAGATACCTTCTCTGCCACCAATAGCAATGGCCAGTGACTCCCTGTCTGAGAGTACATCTTTCAAACTGCTTGGCCTAACGTTCACAGGAAACATGAGTTGAAACAATTATATTGAAAACATTGCCAGGGCCATGGCGAAAAAGGTAAGCTCTCTCTACCGTGCTAGAAAACTACTGATATCTGGATGTATCCTGTACCTCTATAAGGCCACCATTCGCCCATGTATGGAGTATTGTTGTCACATTTGGGCTGATGCATCTGCTACTAGTCTCTCGCCCCTAGACAAGGTTCAAAAAAGAGTCGCCAATCTGATAGGCCCTGAACTGGTATCTAAGCTTCAGCCTCTGTCCCATCGACGAAACGTTGCATCCCTCTGCCTGTTCTACAAGTATTTTAATGGTGAATGCTCTAACGAACTGCAGACACTTGTGCCCCCATGACGTAGACACCCTCGACAGGCAGCTAAATCCCACCCCCACACAGTCGAGATCCCTAGATGTAAAAGATTTTTCTACTCCAGTAGTTTCTTCCCCAGAACAGCTAAACTCTGGAATTCCATTCCAGGTTCCTGCTTCCCTAACTGTACTGACATGCAGAAGTTCAAGTGCAACGTGAACCGACATCTTGCTGCCGAAATCCCAACATAGTGCCCCAGTAGTTGCTGCCCCTGATAGTAGCCTCCCCCCTACACCAAAGTGGTAATGCGCCTTGTTTGGCGTGAAAATGTAATAAAAAAAAAAATTAAAAAAAGATCAGAAAGCTTTCTAGCATTTAGGAACTTCAACAGTGAAGGGGTGGGATTTTGCTGCTAAGTGGGTTTGTCAGGAATATATACATCGAAGGGGCACAAGTGTAACGAGTTCAGAGCATATTTTATAAAAATGCTTGTAAAACAGGCACAGAGATGCAACATTGCAGTGATGGGACAGGGATTGGAGGTTTGTTGACAAAGTGGGACCCTATTAGACGGAAGACTCTTTATTGGACCCAATCCAAGAGGGAGAAACTAGTGGTAGATGTACCAGCTCGGATGTGGCAACAATGCTCCACACATGGACGAATGGTGGCCTTGTAGAGGCATGGGACACCCTCAGGCGTTAGTAGTCTTCTAATACGATAGAGTGAACGCACCTTCTTTGCAGCAGTCTTTGCAATGTCCTCAATGTATCTGTTCCAGTTCATATTGCCCGTGTATGTAAGGCTGAGGAGTTTGAAAGAATAGTTCTTAGGTAGGGTGTTATTTGTCATGTAATTGTTAAAAGAAAGCAGCTTAGTCTTCTGTTTAGAAATATTATTTGAAGTTGATTGATTTCATTTTATTTTTGATTTAATTTTTTTTTTTTTTTTACACAGTGGTCACCACTTATCAAGGCCCGGAAGCCACTCAGGGATAAGGGTTATTGCAAGTACATTACGTTAGTGTGGAGATTTGATGAAGTGTTTACTTAAGGGGGCGGTTCATTAGGAATTTGTTAACATTGGACTTGAAGACATCCAAGTTGTAGTCCAGTGGGAAGCAGGCAGATGGAACAGAGTTTCACATTTATATTGAATTTAATTTCATTTCAGTCAATATGACTGATACCTTTGAAAACGGAAGTAAATTTATTTATTTAAGCTGTGAGAGTTATTTCCCCTTTAAGCTGTTAAATTTTCATAGATGAAAATGAATGTCTTATGCTTCCAAAAACCAAACGTGTGGTCCACTTTCAGGAAAATCAGAATAACTTCAGATATTCAGTGTATCTTGACTAAACTGCTATTATTACAATTACTGCTACTAATAATAATAATTATACGGCATTCCGGAATATTCCTTGAGACATTTCATTTTTGAATAATTTCCCTTGTTTTCTAGACGGTTATAGCTGATTTGGTGTTCCCGGCAAAACATCTTCCAACAAATATTTTAACTGAAGGAATTTATCACATTCTTAGACGAATCATTAGCACTAGCAGAACCTGTGGAAATTCCACGATAGCTGAAAACCTCATCACATAAGCAAACAGTAAAATTTCCTTCAATAGAATAATCAATGTATTATTAGTTTCAATCAGACCGTGAATTAAAAAAATAAATATTTTTCTAGCCAAATATGGAGAACTGCTCAAGATATATTATTACAAGAAATAGAATTTTTTTTTTTAATTAATCAGAAGTAACTTTTCCAGCGTATCTTTTTAATTTTAAAAAGGCATCACTTTTTTCTAGGGATTATAATTTAATCAAAGCAACTTGTAAATTTTTTTTTTTTTTTTTTACAAAGAAATCACCACTTATCAAGACCCAGGGGCTACTCGAGGATAAGGGTTAAAGAGTGTACAGTAGTCAAAAGGAAAATATCGTAGTAATCGTTAGAAGTGTAAATTTGATAAATTGGATTACTTAAGGGAAACGGCTTATCAAGAACTTGTTTACATTGGACTTGAACGGCCATATTATACTCCACTGGAAAGCAGGTAAACGGAAGAGAGTTCCACAAGTGTACAGTTCTTAGAAAGAAGCTTTGTTCATGGAATCTATGTTTAGGTTTAGGCACAGAACAGATACTACCCCAAACACCTGCCTAAGCAAGGTTTGCTAATCCCTGAAACCCTCCAGAGCACTTTTAAAAGCAACATAATACACTGTTTTATTACAAATTAATTACATAACACCCAAAAGCCTGGAAAAAACAGACAGAACACTAACAACTAATTGATGTGGTGGTGCCGGTGGAGGTAGTGGTGGTAGTGGCAGCAGTGGTAGCGGTGGTGGTGGAAGTGGAGGTGGCAGTGGTGGTGGTGGTGGTGGTAGTGATGGTGGGACGATGGTGATGGAAATGAATAGATTAAATAATATAGTTGTAAAACAAAACATTTTTTTCTTAAAATTAATCAGAACCGACTTTCCCATGACATTTTTTTTATAATGTTAAAATATTGTAACACTAAATATAGTGGTTGAAAAAAAAAAAACAAAAAAAAAAAAACGAAATCGTTTAACAATTAATCAAAAGTTAGTTTTCCAGGACATTAAATAATTAGTTGGAAACAGATAATTTTTCTTAAAACTAATCAGAAGTGACCGGGGCATTTTTGTAATGTTAGAACATTGTTATATTGAATATAATATTCGAAAAAAAAAAAAAAAAAAAAAAAAAACGAAGCATTTTTCTTACAATTAATTAGAAGTGACTTTTCCTAGGCATTTTTGTAATTAATCAGAAGTGACTTTTCCAGGGCATTTTTATAATGTTGAAATTTTGTAACATTAAAAATATTTGAAAAAAAAATTTCTTACAATTAATCAGAAGTGAGTTTTCCAGGGCATTAAATAAATAATTGAAGAGTTTCTCTAACCAGTGACACCAATTTTTTTTAATTATTATTTTCCATTTGAATGGGATATTCCATTTTCTTTTTAAGTGATGTCAGGATGATAACGGTCGAAGTGACACTTGAGTAGGTAATAAAGTTGGAATAGTACATGATTTTACTTATTTCGACGCTTTAATATATAATCAGAATGTGACTAGTTTTACTAACCAGCGACACTAATTTATTTTTGTTTTATCAAAATGTTTATTAGCCATTGGGAATATTCCACTTTCCTTTTAAGGGATGTCAGGATGGCAACGATCGAAGCGACACGTAAGTAGGTAATGTTTTCACCTGAATGGCGTAAGAATGATACTTTCCTGTAAAAATATTTACTTTTAAGAATGTTTCAAGTAAAAAAAAAAAAAAGCTAAGTTACAAGAAATAATTACACATTAAATAAAAATAAGAATTGTTCACTTATTTTCATATAATACTAATAATAAAAAAAAAAAATAATAATATTACATATTCTGTAGGGAGATGTTTCGTCGGGGAAGTAATTTAACGATGAAAAATCTCAAGGAATGTGCCAGAATGTCAATAATACTACTACTAATAACAACAAAAACAACACTAATAACAACAACAACAACAATACTAATAACAACAATACTAACTACAACAACAATAACAATTACAACAACAATACTAATAACAATACTAATAACACTAATAACTACAACAACAATAACTACAACACTAACAACAACAACAACAACACTAATAATAACAACAACACTAATAATAACAACAACAACACTAATAATAACAACAACAACACTAATAATAACAACAGCACTAACAACAACAACACTAATAACAACACTAATACTCACTAATAACAACAACAAAAATACTAATAACAACAACAACAAAAATAATAACAACAACAAAAATACTAATAACAACAACAAAAATACTAATAACAACAACAAAAATACTAATAACAACAACAAAAATACTAATAACAACAACACTAAGACTCCTGAATTTTTCTTTTCAGATAGAAAAGACAATGGACTCGTTTTTGTCTTCAATTAAACGACATTTTGTTTTCTCTGGCGCCAAACACAGTTTACATTTAATTACGTAGTTTTAGAAGCTGATAATCTCGCCAGCACACGGCATTAGTGAACTTGATCCGCGAGTTTGTCAACAAAAACTGATGCGAAAGTTAATATTCCAGTAATGCAAGTCATTCAGACAACAGAGAATTTGTCTTCATTATTCAGACACACCCACGATTAACAATTAAAAATGGGTACCTTCTGGCGTACAAGGCCAAGGTTAGATACAAGGTCAATTTATAGTGGGCATCAAGATCTACTAAAACTGTTTTTACGAGTGATGGGAATATTCCGGTAAATGTGTAGTTTAGCGGCGTAAATTATTTGCAAGACAAAACATTATAAAAACTATTTTTTTTATATAAAACACATTAGGCCCAAAGGCTGCAATAAAACCAGAAAAAAAAAATTAATTTTTCATAATTTTTTTAAAGACTAAATGTACGACATTCGAGACCGCCATATTGGTTTTAAAATTAGGCCTTTCTAAGGTTTGATAGATTGGTCTTTTTCAAGCGAAATTTGGCATTGTTTTACACTTACATGAAACCCTGTTTTTTGGCCGCCATATTTGTTTTTGTAATGAAAAACTCTAACAAAAAAAAAAAAAAAAAAAAAAAAGTAAAAAAAAAAGAAGCCAAATTTGGCCTTCAAAAGGCCAATCTGTCAAACCTTACAAAGGCCAAGTTTTAAAAGCAATATGGCGGCCCCGAATGTTGTACATTTAGTCTAATAAAAATGATGAAAAAAAAAAAAATGAAATTTTTTTCTGGTTTTATTTCAGCCTTTGGGTCTAATGTGTTTTATATAATTTTTTTTTTTTTTTAACAAGGTAGTCACCACTTATCAAGGCCCGGAAGCTACTCAGGGATAAGGGTTATTGCGTGTACAGTAATCAATGGGATAGTATCGTCGTAATCGTTAGTATTGGAGATTTGATAAAGTATCTTACTTAAGGGGGCGGTTCATTAGGAATTTGTTTATGTTGGACTTAAAGACATCCAGGCTGTGGTCAGGTGGGAAACAGGAAAACGGATTTTCATGAGATTTTGAAGCTCGACCCTTCGGACGACAAATATTGGCTAAATACATTAATTCGTTCACCCGCAACTGGGCATTTTTCTACGGGGAGGGGTCGCTTTTTTCATCGATATTTTTGAAAGTCGTCACCTCTTTTCGATTGTCTAGCCTTAATTTATATCTACGTAACTTCTGGTTTGGTGATGGGAGCAACAGCTAATGCATCAAGTTTTTTTTTTTTTTCACTTTCTTTTCCTCCTTTGCAATACGGGTTCAAGCCAGCCTGCCTACTACCACTTTTTTATTTTGCTCAACACACCTCCAAACACACGGGCAACGCCGCGCACTCAGTTAAAGTTAAACTATGCATGCTTGCCCATTTTTAAAAAAAATTTTTATTACATTTTCACCCCAAACAAGGAACATTGCCACTTTGATGTAGGGGGCTACTATCAGGGACATAAGCTACTGGAATACTATGCAGGGAGTTGGGCAGCAAGATGTCGGTTCACGTTACACTTGAACTTCTGCATGTCAGTACAGTCGGTGAAGCAGGAACCCAGGAGGGAATTCCAAAGTCTAGCGGTTCTGGGGAAAGAAACTACTGGAGTAGAAAGTTCTCTTACATCTAGAGAGATATACTCTGTAGGGGTGGGATTTAGCTGCTTGTTGGGCTTGTCGAGTGTATTTACGTCGTGGGGGCAGAAGTGCTTGCAGTTCGTCAGAGCATTCACCATTAAAATTCTTGTAGAACAAGCAGAGGGATGCAGCATTTCGTCGATGGGACAGAGGCTGAAGCTTAGATGATAGTTCAGGACCTATCAGGTTGGAGACTCTTTGTATCTTGTCTAGGAGCGAGAACTTTATGCCTACAACTTCTATTTATTCGCATCTACTGAAAATTTTCTCATGTATCTATTTACTTAATTAAACATACGGAATACGCTATAGCTTATAATTTATCTCCAGTTATACCTGTACTGTATTGCACTTACAGCTTAACCCTCCTGTCATCTAAAATATTCAGAGTCTGGGCACCAAAATTTTTAGTTTAATTCTTAATATCAAGTCATACTCTAACGTTATCCTATTCCTAAGCTAACATAGAAATAAAAAACAAAAATTAAAATCTAAAGGAAAAAAAAATCTTAAACCATATATTAACTCCTTTCTAACAAGCCTATTTGCAAATATAGTTGCTTCCACTGCATGAACTTTACTCACCCCCTCTTCCAGTAACAGTGAACTAGCAATGTCCCTAAATCACTTTGAGGAGTGTAACTGTACTGACCAAAGATTTAGGCCACAAAAGCAAAATTAATACTACCATTCCCTTTTGCATTATATTAAACCTTCCTTTCCCTACAATGAAAAAGAGACAATTCTGATTCTTTGGCCTTCCTCTCGCCGGGTGGTCCTGCTTGCCGACTCGTCCACCACCGCCTGCTATCGTCCAGAGAGACGAGGGTAGGTGTGGGTGTCCTTTATAACTACTACAGTCAGAGAGTTCATGCGACTAAGTCCAGTACGCACGCGTTTATAAAAACTGCTACATAATGTATCTTACCAATGTTTCGCAGTGTTAACTTAAAAATAAAATAATCATTCAAGTTATTATTTGTGTTGTGTCTTATTCATATGAGATAACAGCAACTATTTACATAACTATTCGGTAGATATATAACCTAAACTAACCCGATAACATTAACTACCCACGCGGGGTCGTAGAAATACCTGGATTAGGACCCAGGCGCGGGGAAACCCCTCTCGTTGCTGATGATCTTCCCAGGTCATCCGTCTAAGAGAAGGAAAACTCTGAAACTAAACGTAAGGGGAGGGAGGTCTCTCCAGTCTTGGATGACAACCTTCCTAGAGCTGGTGACTTAAACAATTTACCGGCTTACACATTCCTATTTAGAAATTTAAAAAAAATCTGAATCAGGAAAAATTTTGAAATCGTCCCCTCACCAATATATATATATATATATATATATATATATGTGTGTGTGGAACCCTTATTTAAATTTCAAATTAAAAATATATAAAACAGTTAAAGCATTTGTTCGTTATCTTGATGCTTTTGAATCGTATAAAATTAACCAGAATATATTAATAAAGGAAATTCAAAACTTTTAGTAATGTATAAAATGTATTATACAAAAAACAAAAAAAGTAATATATACTTTAGCTTTTATATATTTTTAATTTTAAATAAATAAAAATGTAAATATATAAAATACTAATCATAGTAGGGGGTGATAAGTAGTCAAATGGATTAATCCTAATCTTATAAATACAACACTGGTGAATAAAAAAAATATATCCATTTTGAATTTGGAAACAGACGATTCTCACAGACAATTTTTTATAACATGAATACGCTAGTAGATCTAATATTTTTTGTTCATGAGATTAAGGGCGGTGGTGTTTGATCAACACTGCTGGGGAGCTATAATTTAATATACTGTTTTGTTTTTAAATCCTCGAAACAGTTTTTCATGGTAAACAACTGATGATCCTTTAAATTAACATTAGGATTATAGTGAATTCGAGAGAGCAAGTTGATTCATTGATAAATAGTTTTCTAACGAATGATAAAAAATATAAAAATTAAATTATTTTTTTTGGTAAATATCCAGATACGCTACTACAGAACACCGACCACTCTAATTTGTTTTTTTATAGGTAATTGAGGTCGCTGACAACGAATCTGATAGTCAAACTTGGGGCAAATTTACCGTTTGCATGGTATTTACCCCTGAACCCACGAACTACTTTCCACCATTTTGCAGCTTCCGTTTATGCAATGCTACGCGCATGCACGCTGTAGCATAAACGACGGCTTCACCAAGCAAACTACGTTGGGAGGAGGGGATTTTTTTTTTTTGTTTCCAGGATATAGAATTTTCTAATTTTCAAAAATACATTATAGCACTTTTTGGGTGGAAAATTTAAAATTATCTGAAAAAGAAATAAAACAAGAAAAGGAAAGCACTCCAAGTTGGAGTAGGCGGGGGGGGGGGGTAATTTATTTGTGTGTGTTTTTTTTTTTTTACCTGGAACATAGAATTTTCAAATTTTCAAAAAGTAACGCACCGACATTTACCAAATAGAACACCATTTAACATTTTCCGAAGATTTTACTGTGTACATTGGGGGTGCGAGCGGGGGGGGGGCGGATGTGATGTTGGGGCGCGCGCGCCCCAACATCACATCCGCCCCCCCCCGCTCGCACCCCCAATGTACACAGTAAAATCTTCGGAAAATGTTAAATGGTGTTCTATTTGGTAAATGTCGGTGCGTTACTGACGGAAAAACGTTTAACTAAACTGCAAAAGCACCTATTAAGCCACAAGTTCTATAATTGAATCCCCCTCCCGCAAAAAAAGAATGAAAAACAAAGATGTTTGGTGCTTATGTTTTTGTAAACCACATTAAAAACTATGTGAGACAAAAAACAAAAAAGAAGTCCCAATTTTTTGTACTTTTCTTTAACTGTAAGTCATTAAAAAAATGTCAGTCCGTAATTTTTTGATTGGTACGCCATGTGAGAAGGCAGTTTGCTAGATGAAGCAAGCCATCGTTCATGCTGCAGCGCACGCGCGTAGCATAAACGGAAGCTGCAAATGGTGGAAAGTTATTCGTGGGTTCTGGGGTTAATACCATGCAAACGGTAAATTTGCCCCAAGTTTGACTATCAGATTCGTTGTCAGCGACCTCAATTACCTATAAAAAAACAAATTAGAGTGGTCGGTGTTCTGTAGTAGCGTATCTGGATATTTACCTTTTTTTTTTGTATATAGTTTTAAAGGTTTAAAAACTTCCAACAGGCAAACTGTTTTGCTATATCACAGCTCTTCAGTGCGGTTAGACTAGCAACTACCTCAAGCTAGGATTGAAACTCGACAGCTTAGGTGACAGTAAACGCTTCTACTGCGCTATTTGGCTGCTGCTAAGACGGTTATGCCAAATTGCAATGATTGAACACTGTCTAAACACCTGAGATCGATTTGTTTACACAAAGAACATTGCTTTATATGCTAGCGGCAGTTTGTTATTTCGCTCCTTAATATGTTCAACCCAAGATAGGGAGAATTAATAGATATCCACTGACATACTGTTTCGTTGTATCACAGCTCTTCAGTGTGGTTAAATTAGCAACTATCTCAAGCCAGAATTGAAACGACCGCTTTTAACCGTTCGTTACGTTATTTGGCTGCTGCTAAGATGGGTACAGGTACGCACGCGCACACACACACACACACACACACACACACACACACACACACACACACACACACACACACACTTCTGCATTGCATTTTGCTGATCTCTTTTGTGATGTCAATTTCATTTAAACTTGTAAAAGTCCTAAATATCCAGCCATCCATCGCTGGATGATAACATCTGAGACACTTATCAATACAGCAAACATGCTCCAGTTTTATTTCAAAGAGACGGTTGAGATTTTGCATGGGAAAACACGCACAATGGAAATAATATTCTAACGAGATGGAAAAGAAAAACAAGCAAACAAAAAAAATGTATATACGAAGTACCTTACATAAGTTTTCAACCTTTTTTTTTGTACAGACATTAAAAATTGTCACTGACGCTTAAAAATTCAGTATTTTATTGCTATACATCTTATGAGATGACTGGCCAATTTTTATGATTTCAGACTCAAATGAACAGCTGTAGCAGATATTTGCACTAAAGGCTGATTGTCACAACTACTGAATTTCAAAAATTGCAATCTCGACGTGAGGACACTTTAGAAGAACGATATGTAATAAAATTTTGTTTTAAACTTGGAAAAAATGCCACAGAAACGTATGGAATGCTTCAGACAGCTTTTGGATCATCTTGCATTAATCGAGCACCAGTTTTTGAGTGGCATAAGAGATTCAAGGAAGGCAGAGAGTCTGTGAGGGATGATAAGAGGGGTGGGAGGAGTAAAAAAGTCAGAACACCAGAGTTTGATTGGCAAAATAAAGAATTCCATAGATAAGAACAGTCGTGTGTCAATAGAGACAAGTGCACAGTTTGATGTCAATATGTGAAGTTTGTCCCAAGGGTGTAGGTCATAACTCCATCCTTATCACATACTATCTGGCAGTTTAAAATCAAGTTTCAGACAAAAACAAGCAAATAAGTAAACAATTAAAAGAATCGGAAATTAAGTTAAAATTTTCCCGCTTCCAATACCCCAAAAGTTCTGATTTTTACGTTTCCTGATTCTGATTAATCGTCCCAACACTAATATACGCAGGGTGCCTTCAATAAGTTTCCAGACTTTTTTTTGTACAGACATTTAAAATTACTGTAGACTCTTCAAAATTCAGTATGTTATTGCTTACATCTTATGGCCCATTTTTATGATTTCAAGTTCAAATGAACAGCTACAGCAGGAATTGGAATACACCCTATTAAAGCCTGATTGTCACAGGTTGTGAATTTCAAAAATGCAATCTGGACGTGAGGACAATAAAATTCTGTTTTAAACTCGGAAAAAAATGCTACAGAAACGGATAGAATGCTTCAGACTGTTTTTGGACCATCTTACATCATGAATCTGGTAATATATTTTGAATGGCATAAAAGATTCAAGGAAGGAAGGAAAGAAGTCAGATCATCAGAGTTGATTGTGCAAATAAAAAATTTCATAGATATAGACCGTCGTATGTCTATAGAGACAATAAGTGCACAGTTTGATGTCAGTGTGGGAACGGTACACACAATTACAGTTACAATAGTGAGGAACTGAAGATGCAGAAGATTTGCGTGAAGTTTGTCTCAAGGGTGCTCAGAGAACTCCATCCTTATCACAGGCTATTTGACCAAGATGAACATCAAGACAGTTTCTCACCCCACCCTATAGTCCAGGCCTTGCTCCCTGTGAATTTTGTTGTTGTTTTTTTTGTTTGTTTTTGGGTTTTTTTGTAACTAAGAAAAACCTTAGAGGTTGTCGTTATGAGACAATTGAGATAAAGAGGCTGTGATGAGGACTTTCATGGAACCTTCTGGAGGTTGTTGGAACAGTACAACAAGTGCATTGCAGCTGAAGGAGATTACTTCGAAGAGGACTAGAGTTTCACGTGTGTACTATGAATAAAAGTGCCCATACGAAAAAAAAAAATCTGGAAACTTATTGTACATTTCGTCTTTATTTCAAAACTTTCTCAATGCCTTCGCCATAGAGAAGCCTTGTACTTTGAAAATTTCTTCCCTTCCCGTTTCCAGCTTCCGATTGTGCTATCATGTAGAAATTTAACTGTAAAGTGAACAAACATCTTGCAGTTCAACTCCTCTATTAGAATGCCTCTATAGACATCATTTCTTATCAACGATATCCTTTAATAAATTAATACGAGTATAAAAAATTAATATATCTAGAAATGTTCAATACGAGCATAAAAAAAATTCATATCCATCAACGTTTCATCGTTATTTCAAGATTTTCTCAAGAAAACTACAAGACACATTTTCAAGCATCTACAATATATATGTAGTCATCCACATACAGTACTGTTTCGCAGCTCATCAGTGCGGCTAGACAAACAACTACCTCAAGCCAGGATCGAAACCCGATCGCCCAAACGACACACACACACGCATATATATAGTAATAAAATTAAGCTGAAAAATAAATTTCAAATGATTAGGAAAACTTATCTGGATAAAAAAAAAGCTCTACCTGGTTAAGAGGAGCAAATAACAGAATAAGTTAAGATAAAGAGTAAAGTTACATAGGAACTTTACTCTTTATCTGAATAAACATGCTACATCAGATAAAAACACTAAAAAATTATCCAGTTAGGTAGCAACGTAACTTATCTTGCTCTTGATAATATTTATTCGTTATATATTTGTTTTTTTTTACAACTTTTTCGAATCTATGTGTATGGTAATACAAACCCGGAATGCTTTATGCCAAATTGATGGTTTAATATGATTAAATTAGTACTAATTAAATATTAATTTGTAACCAAGTATCGAATGGATACCATAATACTTAGTTCATTGCACTTAATTATAATAAAGGTCCATACAAAATTTCAGCCAGATCGACTCAGTAGTTTTGGAAAAAGAGTGGAACAGAGAGAAATATCCATATATAGTTATAAAATTAAGCTGAAAAATGAATTTTGAATCGTAAGGCAAACCTATCTAAATAAATAAAAAAAAAAGACAGCTCTACCCAGTTAAGAGGAGCAAACAATAGAATCAGTTAAGATTAAGACTAAAGTTACATAGGAACTTTATTGCATTATCAAATCAATAAGGGTTACAGAAAGTGAAATAAAGGAGAAACCTCTTTACACTATATGGCATTTCTGACTAGAAGCATTTAGTTTTGAAATATATGTCACTGGAGAGTAGGCCAATCATTACTTAGGTACAAAGACAAATTAAAAAGCAATCTCCTAGCTGTTGAAATAAACACCACTGCCCTCTGATCGTAATGAATGGAGCACTCTTTAATAATCATGCGGGTTTCATTGGATTTACATCTAGGAAACCAATCTATACAAACATTATACATACGTCCATATATATAAGTTATAAAATATATATGGCGATGAAGCTACACTGAATATTCCGCGTTTCATCCAATCTAGGATTCTTCAGGCTTATGCGAGAATTTTGTGGTTGTCTCGCGTTTTTTATATGCACCTTCTATTCTAGGTGTGTATATAAAAACGTGAGACAACCACAAAATTCTCGCATAAATCTGAAGAATCCTAGAGTGGATGAAACGCGGAATATTCAGCGTAGCTTAATCGCCATATATATTTTATAACTTACACTATATATATATATATATATATATATATATATATATATATATATAGAGAGAGAGAGAGAGAGAGATAAGTCTTCATACTTCAAAAGCATGCAGCACCCCCTCACCCCCCCCCAAAAAAAAATGCAGCAGCAAACATTGTCAAACAAGAAAAAGAAATAAAGTATCGTTCGCCGTCCCAGGCCACATTCTTGCACAATTTGTGGACTTCATTAACTGGACTGAAATGTCATCTGCGACTCCCACACAAGGTTAAATAAATTAAGTTGTAAAAACCTCAGACGTTGAAATCGACGGGAGAGTTCATGAGATATATATATTAGTGATGGGACGATCCCAATACCCCCCCCCCCTGATTCCGATACAATTACCTATTCTGATTCCGATTCTTTATAAAATCTCTAATTATTTAACTACAGGATTGTTATTTCCCCTGATTTGTGTTAATTATGCAGATATTTTCCTAAACGTCAAAATACACTTGCGGAAAATGATCTATTGATTTTAGCTTTACTGGTATTTTAAAATCAATAAATGTTTATTATTGTATTATTACCAGCAATGGAAGATTTGGATTTAAACAAAATCAAATATAGACAATTAAAAGAATCGTTTTGGCATCGGAAAATTGGCATTAATTTTTCTGATTCTAATACCCCAAAATCTTACGACTTTTCTGATTCCGATTCATCGTCCCAACACTAATATATATATAGTAATTGTCGGTATTTTTGAGATGAGGTGTTTTCATTTATTGAAATTGTCGGACTGATTTCCTCATCTTGGGTGTTATAGTCACGTTTCGGCAGCGTGCGATTCCATGTTTGATACTGTATGGGTGATGGGAGTTGAAGTTAAGGTATTGTCCGGTGAAGGTAGGCTTGCGATATACGGATGTCTTAAATCCATGCTCTGTGCGTGATATGAGTATATCAAGGAAGGCCAGTTGGTTATCTTTTTCTTTCTCCATTGTGAAC
>NC_136514.1:81665441-81725441 GCF_053919585.1 Euprymna scolopes
CTTGTCATAAACCACTCCATAAGTAATCGAATGCAGTTCATACCATTGATTATTTTTACTACATTACTCCATCTGTCGACTGACAATCATTTCCGTCTCATTAACCCTTATCTCCGTGCGGCACTTGACCTTAAGCAGTGACCAAATATTACTGCTAAGTGATACGCAACATTTCTGAAGAATGAATTAAAAATTGAAGGGAGATGTTTGGATATTTCATCAGTTAACACCCAGAGATTGAATCCTGCATATATATATATGTGTGATTGGGGGGGGGGAAATCAACACAATGTCTAAAAAGCTGTCCAACAGTAAATATTAGGAAAAAGCTAGTTTTTTTGTTTTTTTTTTATAAAAATAGCTCCAGACGAGGCATAAGGTCACTTAATCTAAGGAGTTAACAAGAATGAAAGACGAGAGAGAAAGAGAAAGTAAGTGAACAAGAGAGAGAGAGAGAGAGAGAGAGAAAGGAAGGAAGTGGAAGAGTGACAGTTAGTTGGTTGTTTTTGTTTTACGGCATATCAACCCTTTTCAGGTTATTTAATGTCGAATCCAAAGATTTGGAAGAAAAAATTTTTAATACAATATATTTGTTGTTTTCAAGTCGGTTTCTATTTAACTCATAGTTGGAATCCTAACAGGTACTACCACTCCGGGTCAGAGTGGACCTGGGAGCAATGGCAATTAAAGGGTGGCTCCACACTCCCCAAAGCCCGCAATCTGGGGCTTCACCACTGGATATAGTTTAAGGTCCTATCCAGGACCGAAGAGAGAGAGAGAGAGAGAGAGAGAGAGAGAGAGAGAGAGAGAGAGAGAGAGAGAGAGAGAGAGAAAACAGACGTCACTATCCAACGAGGCAACTACTGATATATTAAAGACGAATAACTATTTTCCGTCAACCACAGATGACGGACAATCTGTGGTAATCAAAGAAATTTCTCGTGCTATTCTACAATTAGACCGGGCGAGTATTCACGAGAGATGGTAAACCCTGCCGATAAACAAGTGCATATTCAAGCCGCCTTTGAAAAATAGAAAAGTCTATGAAGCCGCATACCACCATGAGCAACACCAGTATAAATATTTAGTTTAATTAGCAATCAAGTTTTCTTTTAGGAGGGATGTGGGAAGCGATGTTACAAAAAAAATAGACGGCCGTTAAATAATCCTGATGACGATGACATGTCAGGTGGAGTGGAAAGACGTGACAAAACTTAGTCATATTTTTATGACAAGGAACACAAAAATATAATTTATGCTTTTTTTTGGTCCACTTACCTCGAAAATAAGCTCAATCAAACCGTGGCCTTCATAAACAGGAGGCTGTGGTACTAAAGTCACGTGATTTGCTAACGTCACAGAATAAAGTATTAGTCGATAAACGACTATTACGAGTGATGATTATCTTTAAATTTTTTTTTTTTTTTTTAACTCAAGTAAATTGTTGAGGGAATTATAAAACTAGTCCAAAAGGAACTGTATTTTATTTTTCCAAAAGATAAAAATGATTTTAAATTTAAAAGAGTATTTTTTTTTTTGTTGTTGTTGGGAAAGAACTGTAAAATACCATATATATATATATATTTTTTTTTTAAACGTATTCAAATTATTAATTCAGACGTCACTTTCATTTTAGGTTAAAAATTAACCAGTTTTAAAATAATTTTTAAATGAGATTTTTTTTTACAATCCTTTTTCTTGATAACAGAGGAAACATTATGTTTCTGAATTTTTGCGATGATTGATTATTCATATTATTTTGGATATTTCGGACTACTGTTCTCATCGAGAGTTATTTGCACAGCGTTTCAGTCGATGTAACCTCCAATCTTCTAGTACTGTGTCAAACTCAAGAATTTTTCTGTTTAACAAAATTTCGAACAAAACCCTTTACTTAATCCAGGGGGGGGGTAGCATGCTCTCGTTTCTTCAGACTGGGTAGAAATCCTAAATAATTTGTAATTGTATTGAAGAAAATTTTTTTAATAAAATATATATATATATATATATATATATATATATTATTAAAAAAATTTTCTTCAAAATAACTGGATACAATTAAATATATATATATATATTTTTTTTTTTTTTTTTTTTTTTTTTTTTTCAAGTCGGTTTCTATTTAACCCATAGTTGGGACCCTAACAGGTACTACCACTCTGGGTCAGAGTGGACCTGGGAACAATAACAATTAAAGTGTGGCTCCACACTCCCACAGATTTTTATAATATACTAGCAAAAGTACCAGTCGTTGACTGGGTTCAAAAACAGCCCACAGAAAATGGACTGATTTATGAGTTATGAAAGTATGATAGGTTATAAAAAGGAAGGGTTGTAAAGAGAGCTTCGAATTTGGGGGTATCAAAACCAAAACAAAATATGATGAAAGTAAAAATAAAATAGATAAACCCCATAATTTATTATACCATACCTGTTCACACTGAAACACTTATCACAATATTCTGTAGATCTATATTTAAAAAAACTTGTTAAACTTTGTGACATATTTTCATTCTATGGAGGTCAGGCGCGAACGAATACGCCATAATTTTATTATACCATATTTCTTCAAACGGAAACATAATTATCAAAGTATACTTACGCAGATAGATATGAAAAGTCTTTAAAGTTTGTGCCCATTTCCATTCTATGGAGGCCATGCGCGAACACAGCCCCCACAATTTTATTATACCATCCCTATTTAAGTTAAAACATACTTATCAAAGTATTCTTATGTACATCTATATCAAAAACACTTGTAAACGTTTTTTTTTTTTTTATTTCCATATTTTGTGGATCAGGCGCGTACGCAGACCCCACAATTTTAATGAATCATCATTATGCCAGATCAAGCAGTGGCGGCTCGTGCCTGAAATTAGTGGGGGTGCTGCTTCAAAAATTTTACGTATTTTTTTAATATCGTGTAAAGGAATTCGAATATATAAATAAATATTTAATCAAATAATAAACAAGCATTCAAATAAATATTCAATTATATAACAAAGACAAATAATCAATCAGAAATGGATAATACGCAAAAACTTTTTTATTAAAAGGATTTTTTTTTAATTATGTACACTTTACAGAATAAAAATAATATATATATTTATTCCTTTTAAACTTTTCAGATTAAATAAAAGTTTGCGTTTTTTTTTTCAAACAAACGAAAAACATTTTAAAAAATAACTTATTTTTTATAAAAACAAAAAAGAAAAACTTTGAAACTTTCCTGCCTCCCTACGAGGGTTAATTTAGGGGTTTACTATTTGAAAATAGCGTTTTATTTAATAGTTTTATTTACAAAAATTATTTTTAAATATGTATTTATAACAAAACGTATTTGTAAATAAAATGGAAAATAAAAAAGTTTACATTTTTATATAGTGAGCAAACAAACAAAAATATTTAAAGATACAAAATTTTATTTACAAATCTTTTAACAACTTGCTTTTTATATAAAAAGAACAAACTTGGCTATGACCTTCCCATGCCGGTAAAGATCGACATAAAGTTGAGATTCATTATAAGAAAATAGGGTGTCATATATAAGCATTATAAAACATCGAATTTTAATGTAGCTTTCTTCCCAAAAAAACAAAAAAATTAAAATTGTCTCAGTCCAGAAGGATTTCTAATTACTTTTTTTAATGCGTATTATCTGACCCATCTACTAACAAATTCAATGTAAAGTTTAAAAATGCATAATTATAAAAAACTGTTTTTATTTTTTTTACTTACAACCACATTTTAATTAAAAAATCTTGTGTAAAAAATCCATTTTTCAAAGTGTAAAACTTCTAACATTGTCCTTGTCGGAGGCAAATAAATGCTAATTTTTTTATATCTAAAACATACACGTTAAAAAGATTTCTAACTAAAATGTATTTTCAGCATAAACTGTTTCTTCGCGTTTTTGCTTCTAGAAAAAAATGTAAACAGTTTTTTTTTTTTTTGTAAAGTTTAGTTGTTGCAAAATAAATAGCATTTAAAGAAACAAACAAAAAGGCAGGTAGATGGAAAAGTAAGTTTATTTTTATGGTAAGATTTATTTATTGTATATTTGGTTTTTACCCTTGGCCGCGTGTTAGGTTCACTGCTAAATTCCCGAATACTTTTAATAAATAAAAATAAACAGTTTCTGCATATTATATATTTCCGTCTGCTACCGACTTAAATCGCAACGCTAAAAGTGTGCGTATTTAAAAAAAAAAAAAAATAGCACAATATTTTATGTACAAGAACACGTTATGTGCAGATTTTAATAATAATTTTTAAAAATATAAGTAAACCTACTTTTTTTTTCAATAACAATGTTATCATATCTATACAGGCGCACACTCTAAGCAAACAACGAATTTCACGACACGGAACTGCGCTGATCGACAGTTCTTCAAAGAGGCTTTCATTGGCTGCCTAAAGCGTCTAATCCGCGCATGCGTACAGGAGAATTTCATTTAGAAAGTGTAACTGGATTTCACAGCGCCCAGCAAGTTTTATTTTTGTTATTATATGCATTTGGAGATACCGACATTAAGGTTAATGATTTTATAATGTACACATAGAAAAAAAAATAAATAAAATAAAATAATAATAAACAAACGTATTATTAATTTTATCATTAATATTGTGTAGAAATAACTTGGGGGTCTGTACTGCTGTCTGTACTGCTGTGCTGTGGGCTGTGCTGCACTGCTGCACTGCAGTCCCACAGCCCCGTGCACGAGCCGCCACTGAGATCAAGCATACCCATTCCTGTGTCTTGATACATCTATTATTATATGTGATCAGTTTTCTATAATAGTCAACCATATAGGAGCCTATTCGTGACCAGACACACACACACAGCTTTATATTATAAAAATCTGTAGACATTTCTTGCATCTTGTCTTTTACGATTGGGCGATTCCATCTTTTAAAGAAGAGGATGATAGGTAAATTTATCATGTAAACACGATAGTGTTTGAATATATGGTTAAGTCGCAGTTTTAGTCATTTAGAACTGCTTTAAAGCTTCACCGCTCACTCATTTTTCGACCAAATTTTAAACAATTATTACAGTTTATAGATCACCTTCTCAGCTTATTTGTGAAAAGTTTTTTTTTTTCAATTTTCGTTCAGTAAAACAAAAGTTATGATGAATTTTCTGGTCTTCAAAATTGTAAAAATATGTAAGGAGGTGAGCGACGCTTTTTATGACAGGTTTCCATAGCAACCAGGTCGCCTCAGCGACTACAACTGCTACTAATTCGAAAAGAGAAGTAACAAGTGAAACAGAAAGAACGCATGAAAGGGAGATGATTGGGGATTTTTATCGAAAGCAGACCATTGCCGTACATTGTTATTACATATGTGTTTATGGGGCAAAAAAATAGACTGAAATTAAACAAAGAACAAGTGAATTTATTGGAAGCCTAGAAATTACAATAGAAAAATGCGAGCATGAAAAGTAATATGGTTAAGCTTAAACATGGAAAAGTAAAGGACTAGTTGTTAAAACTAGAAAAAAAAAAGATATTCTAATAAAAAATATAAATTTATAAATTAAAATATTGCAGCATTAAGAATTGATTATATAATGTTATAAATTGAATTTTGAAAAATTCTTAATGCTGCAATATTTTAAGTTATAAATTTATTATATTTTTTACTAGAATATCGTGTCCTTTTCTTTTCCATGTTTAAGCTTAACCATATTACTTTTCATGCTCGCATTCTTCTATTGTAATATATATTTTTAGTTTTTATCTCACTATTATATATTAGGTTCAATATAATAATAGAAAATTGGCCCTATAATAATAAATGCATAATCTGCATCATCATATAGTCGTTAATAT
Organism: Euprymna scolopes; assembly: GCF_053919585.1. Lineage (NCBI taxonomy): Eukaryota > Metazoa > Mollusca > Cephalopoda > Sepiida > Sepiolidae > Euprymna > Euprymna scolopes. The sequence continues at coordinate 81,671,279 of NC_136514.1, forward strand.
GTTTTTAAAAGATATGAACGCAGTTAATGTTCTTTCTGGAGAAAACATGTTTGTTAAAATTCAAATATAGATGCGTAACAGAAATGGAAAGAGTGTGTTTTTTTATGTAATTTATTGATCGAGATTATATGTTGCGCGAGCCTTTTCTAGTCTCACAAAAACACACATTCACATTTCAAGCTATATTACTTGTCGTATACATACGCACACACATCCACAGACGTACATATATTCACGTTCGCGTACATACACTCACATTCACGTGTATACACACATACACTAACGGACGCGCACGCACGCACGCACGCACGCATGGACAACGTCACTTCCCCTTTCAAAGGAAATCCACACATGCGCAAAAGACCACCGGAAACACCTATAAAAGGAAGACCAATAAGCGGCGGCTTCCTTTTCCAACCTGCCTTCCGAGGTGGTTGGTCGGCGCACCAGCCACCGCCGTTTCGGCAGGCGCGCGTACCTCACGCCACTTGCTACTATGTGGGACAAGAAGCCAACAGGCAGTACGTACACTTCATACGCTTTCTATCTCCATAACCTGGATTGACTTTCTCACTATCTCCCCTTCGGCTTTGGTCCATCAACACAGACATGTACGCGACTCTCTACTGAGCTTAACCCTCTCTTTCTACAGGCCGGCTTGCCACTTCGCGTTTCTCTATTGCGTTCCCCTTTCCTTCCACGCGCGTCGTCAACAGCCGAATGAACACGTATACACCCAAGACTTTCATTTCTCAACAGAAAATAAACATGTTTATTTTATCCCAGCATTTGAGTTCTTTGTTTCCTTCATTCAATTCGTTTCATTATTTTTTCTTGTAGTGAGTTAGGGTATTTATATCCTGGTCCGCAACAATGTATGGGAGGTGTTTCTATAGTGTGAGAGAGATAACCTGGGTGTACGATTAAATTATGTTCTTTTAATAAAACTTTACGTATTAATGGCGCTACATTATAGAAACCTCCACGTTGTTTAATCGTGCTTGAATTTGCGATAAGCACCGATTCAAGAAGTCTCTGGTGCGGTTTATTTGAAATAAATTTAACTATTCTCACATACTTACATTATATATTACATACTACACTTTATCACAAAGTCCTCGAGTGGTCTCTGGGCCTTGATAAGTGGTTATGCCTATGTAAAAAAAAAAAAAATAAGATAAATATAGTTCTCCCAAATAACCTCAATTTATTTTGCTCCTAATGAAACTATCGCTAGACGTCGCATCCCCATTATGCTATCTAGCATCTGTTCTGATGAGAAGCATTAGGCTGCGAAATACCATGGTATAAAGAGTTCCTTTTTACCTAAATACCCAAAATGATGTATACTCCTATCAAACAAATTAATAAATCTATATATATATATATATATTACTATATAGTTTTTATACCTTCGTTTTCTCTTTTTACTGGCGTGCGTGGGTTATTTCTTCGCAATTTCAAACTTATAATCTTATGTAATCTCCGACCTTCGTCAGGTGTAAACATCGCCATGTTTTGGCAAGGGGGATAGCTCTGCACTCTAAGGTTTCGAATTTTTTAATCTAGTTGGAACCAAGTTACACGAATTATAAAGATAATTTAATTATCAGGGAACTCAAGAAGATATAATTTCTAAATAATTAAATTTTTAATGAAATCTATCAACCAATTGTCAGTTCTTAGAAACAGAATATTTACGAAACTAAAGGGTTGCTGGTTTCAGTATGATGTAATTTTTTTTTTAAATTGATGTCATAATTATGACTTATAGGATATAAAGGGGGGCCATGAAAGAAAGGAAGGAGATAAAAGGAGGAAGAGAGGGGAAAATTTGGAGTTTATATGTGAAAAGAAGAAAATAATTAAAAACTATACCCCCTAGGGAGTATAATTCGAAACCTTAAAGTGCAGAATTACCACCCCCTTTCTTCCCGCCAAAACATGGCGACTTTCACACACATCTTACGAAGGTCCGCGATTACATCGACCAAAACGTTGTGCAGATAACACCCAAGATGAGAACTATTGTCTGATTAATCATTTATTTTATTTCTAGTAGTAAATATCACTGCCTATTACTAATTATTATTACTATATATTAAAATCGGGTATAGCTGACCAGATCTGGAGGGAGAAGGGAACCCGTCTTTCATTATGAGACGAAGTAAAAATTATAGACAAAAAAAAAAAAAAGAAAAACACAATGGAGAATAAAACGACTCAAAGAAACAGCACATATGCTGGTGAATAACCAATTACTAAGTAGACCTAGCATAGAATTTAATACGATATGCGAACCATTAATTGTAAACAATGGATAACATATACAAGTAATAAGTAAAAACAATATATATATATATATATATAATATATATATATATATATATATATATATTAACTTTCTTGAAGTTATATATTTGGATTTTACCGTCACTGGATTATTTATCTTCCACCAGACTATCCATTCATGTGTAATCACCTTTTTCTTCACCATATTCCCTCTGCTTCACTTTTTTTGTTTTCAAGTAAGATCTTTGACTTGTTTCCTCAAATACTTTTGCATACAAAATCCGATCCCGCATTTCGCTAATTCCTACCCTCTGATGAGAAGGAAAGTATTTCTTCGAAACTCCGCGGATTAAGGACTATCCACTTATCAAGTGTGTCCTTTTCAGATTAAATATGTTTTTAACTCATTTCAACGTGTTTTTTTAACATGTTTTATTAACTGTTTGCTCGTATATATATATATATATATATATATATTAGTAATAAATAGAAAAAAAAGGTTTAAGGCTCCTAAAATTCGTGCTAGAATTGTCTGCAAGGACCAGTGGCACAGTGAGTACTTGGAAAAATCAATTGTAAAAAGTAATGTTCACCTGAAGGTTCAATTCTTGGTGTGAGCGACTGAAAAAAAAATACACTTGCGAATTACTGGTTGATGGAACAAGAGTATGCTACCTTTGTGAAGCAAATAAAGGGTTGAGTTCGAAATCTGTCCAAATTCCAGAGTTTGACAGAAATATTCCAGAGTTCGACAAGGTACACCTGAAGAAGGCCGGAGGTGACATCGATCGAAATATATCAGTCATTATAACATATCAAAAAAAAAAAAAAAATTGTTAAAACTACACCTAGTAAAAAAAGAAAAAAAGGATAACCAGACTGAAACAAGCAACTTCTTAGTTTCTTAAATATGTTTCTAAGCACTTAAAATTGCTTGATGGATTTGATTAAAAATCTAATTATAATAAGTTAAAAATTATACCCCTAAGTTCCCTGATAATTAAATTATCTTTATAATTCGTGTAAACTTACTTCTAACTAGATCCAAAAATCCAAAACCTCAGCGTGAAGAAGTACCCCCCTCTTGCCGAACCATGGCAACTTTAACACCTGACGAAGATCGGATGTTACATCAACCGAAACGTTGTACAGATAATACCCAAGATGAGAACACTTGTTATATTAATCTGAATAATACAAACATCCATACCTCATCTAAAAAATTCAGAACTGTTATAATTTTATTTCCTTTTATTTAACGCCACTATCGTCTTTAAGGAAAGATTACGCTTTATTTATATCTGTAGGGGACTAGGATATATAAATACCCCAATCCCGTTACAAAAGAATAATGAAACGAATGGGAATTGAAGGAAAGAAAGACTCAATTAATGGATAAGATAAATGTCGTTTATTTGCTGTTGAAAGAAATGAACGTTTTAGTTATAACATGTCCGCGCGTATGTAACCAAGGTTCGTTGTAGGACTGGTGTTGTAGCAAGAAAAGGAAATGTGTTTTCATCTCAAGTTTGGGTTACTATTGTTTGTTCGTGCGTGGGAAGAGAAATAAATGTTGTAGGAAAATTGAGAATGGTAGTCCAGCGTGTAGACAAAGAAGAGGATATAAGAGTTGTCATCAGTTAGTAGTCAGCTACGCGAAGGTGTTCTTAGTGACCAGTAGTAGATGGAGAGAGAAAGAGGGAGAATGTATACATACAGTCATTAGCTCGTGCCCCATACATAGTAGGAAGTGGGCGTGATGTACGCGTGCGCGCGCGCCGAAACGGCGGCGGCTTGTTAGCCCAACCTCTCTCGTTGAGAGTTGGTCCTAAAGAGAGTTAGAAACTGTTTGTCTCCATGTTTTATACTCGCTTCCAGAGTGTATCTTGCGCATGTGTATTTCCTTAGAAAGCGGAAGTGACGTCGTCCATGTGCGTGTTCGCGTGTGTGTGTATATATACGTGAATGTGAGTGTATGTACGCGAACGTGAATAAGTGTACATGTGTGGACGTGGGCGCGTATGTATATGACAGCTTGAAATATGAATGTGTGTTTTGTGTGAGACTTGAAAAAGGCTCGTACATATCTACCTTCTGGTAGACACAAAGCCAGATGATCAGCATTAAACTAAACCGTTATCAACGGGAGAAGATAAAGCCTGGGAGAGTGAACCTCCTAAGGCTAAACAGAATCATACTTCAGCTCAAAAGAACCAAGGCCACTGTAAGACTGATTGTCAAATACGTATCCACGACTAAATTTAAATATTATGGATAATAATTTGCTGGTTGTGTCACAGAATAATTTTTAATCGCATTCATCTTTTTTTCTTTTTACTTTCAGTTTCGTCTTTATAAAAAAACAAAGATATTTCTATTTGGGCTTTGCATTACTGTACACAGATTCGAAAAAGTTGTCAAAAAACAAATATATAACAAATAAATGTTATCAAAGGCAAGATAAGTTACTTTTCTACCTAACTGGATATATTTTTTGTGTTTTTATTCAATGTAACATGTTTATTCAGCTCGAAAAAGATGCAGTGTTTACCGATGTATTGGAAAATTCAAAATGGCGCCCAACACTCTCTTTAACATGGTAATTTTGGGAAAAGGTGTTATAAATAATAAACTAGACAAAATACAATTAAAAAGACACCGAATATATGTCAAATTATGTCACGGTAACATATATTGAGCGAATTTCTAACAGTATTTTGTCTAGTTTATTATTTATAACATCTTTTCCTGAACTTACCGTGTTAAAGAGAGTGTCGGCCGCCATTTTGAATTTTCTACTACATCGGTAAACACTGTATGCTTTTCGAGCTGAATAAACATGTTACATTGAATAAAAACACGAAAAATATATCCAGTTAGGTAGAAAAGTAACTTATCTTGCCTTTAATAACATTTATTTGTTATATATTCGTTTTTTGACAACTTTTTCGAATCTATGTGTACAGTAATACAAACCCTCTATTTGTTATGTTATGTTATTTATTTATTTTCCAGAATAATTACGGTCGATTTTGAACCTGCATATTGAAAATTCAGTCTGGCTCCCAATGTTAGAAATTCCAAGTGGTTAAGTTAACTAGTAAATATATGCTAGTGCATAACTTTCTAGGTTTTTCATTATAACAAAGACATTAATACGATACCACTGTCTTGTATAAACTTCTATTTAAGTCTAAATCTCATTAAGTATCTTCCCCTTATATGTGACTAGCGGGGGTGGTGTAGTCAGTAACCCGGGGAGGGGATAGAATCAAAACAGTAACGGAGGTTCCTGTTGACCGATAGGGCAGGTCGATTTTGGAACCCCGGTGATGCAATGGTGATGATAGTTGGGGTTTGACATAGAAAAGACCTACACGAAATATTTTTCTCGAAATCGTTATCTTTGCTTGAGGAAACGACTTTAAAAGTTGAAAAATTGAAGTGATTAAAAGTTTTTCGGTGAATTGTCAAGAACGTCCCGTCATTAAAACAAGCCGTACTGTTACGAAAATAGAATCATTATTTAGAATAATTTTTAAACTACATTTTTAAATAAAATGAGTGAGGATAATGAATTAATAAAATAATTAAGTGTAATGGCAAAATTATGTTTTTTAAATAATAATAAAAGTTCGCTTTTTTTTTATTTCAGGAACTTTTTTGGGGGTTGAAACATTTTAGATTTCACCGTCGCAAAACACGCTCGTTATTGATATTGAAAATTAACGTTTGTTTATTATTTAATTTGAAAACATTACGATTTAGGCTTAATTATTTCGAAAGGAAAAACGAAAAAGACTTGTTTAAAATATATATTATATTTCAAGTATCTGCAGTGAATTTAAACATTTGTTTTATCTTTTTTAATTTGTTTTTCTATTAGGTTGATACAAAAACACTGTCATTTTTTTGACATTCAAATGAACGTTAAAAGCATTATTTTTGCACCAACCTAATATTCACATCAAATTGTATTTGAAATTTTTATTAAAATGTGGTAATACTCCAGTTTTATATTAAAACAAAAAAAATAGTCTATACAATTTTATTCTACACATTCTTTACGAAACATAACCACGTAAATTTTCAAGTTTTTCTACTTAATAAAAAATACTTTGCAGAAAATTAGTGTCCAATTTTAATTTCTTTTATTTTTAGGGAGTAATTGTTTTTAAGACTTGTTTTTCTTCTAAAGTTATAGGTTTACAATCAGATAACCCAATACAAGTAAATAAGGAAACTCCTTTAAAAGGTTTTTCGTTATGTGTGCATATTGTGCTAAAATAACTTATTTAGAAAGCCATTCTTAATATAGGAAGGAGGTTGTATTGTAACTATTCTGTACTTTTACCTTACAATTTAATAAACAAAAATTTCATAAATTAAATTTAACTTGAAAATACTATTAAAAATAGCATAGTAACATAGATGCACAAGCACTGATTTTCAAACGCTAAACACTAGACACTGGCACAGCTACAGCAAGAATGAATCTCTTTATGGATAAATTCATGTTATAAAAGGCGGATATAAACTCTGCTAAAAATGTCTAAACTAAACACTACTATGCCTCTGATTTGGTTTGATCGTCTCTCTTCAATACATCTAATTCAACTCTACAAAGTTTTTCATTATTTCTTATAACTAGCACTTATTTTTTTACGTATGAAACTGGAAGATAGCCTACTACAGTTTCCTTCTGTTATAATCCATTTATTTATTTTACTTTTCAGATTAGAATGTCAGTAAAAGCACGACGTTCAGCTTTAACCCGTGGTTCACAAAATTTGCTGGTCCACCTTGTCATTTGGATGAAACAGCACCCCCAACTTCACGACAAGTCACCCAGTTTAGTTAGTTCTTCGAAAACAGTTATCCCCACTGTAAAAATAGTGAGATTTCTAAGTTAATTGCCAAAGAAATGTTTAGCATTCGGCAACCAATCAATCCACAATTGCCCTTGTTAAGGTAATATTATATAGGACAGAAGGTTAATATATTTTGCTATAAGAGGGGCAAACAGATTGACAGGAAATCTCTTGTAGCAATCAAAGTGAAAAGAATGAAGGAACACCTAGACAGACTGTTTGATATATCTTCTTGTAACTAAACTTTCTGTGATGACTTTGCAGTAAAGTGCAAGACAGAAAATTGTCAAACAAGGCACATAATCTGCACTTGTCCTCCTAACAAGGAGGTAAAATTAATTCTATAGATTCACCTGCAATTATGTTCCTTTTTTGTGGAAAATAAAATAATATTTATTATGTAATCTGGCTCTATTATTAAACATGCAAATTTTCCAATTTTCAAGTTCCACTAGAAGAATTTCCATTTACAGCCATTTTTAAATTAATTGATGGAACAACAAAAAGCCTAACAACATTTACTGGTCCTTTGGGGAAACTTTGTATCAATAATTATCAAGATTTGCCTCAAGTAGAATTCTAAAAAATTAGTGTCCCTCCCGATCATTATTATCTGATGGCAGAAGAAACAAATAATTTAAATGTGAAGACCAGAGGCTACTTTTTGAGTATGGTGTTGGCATTTCTTGTGGAGAAATTAACTTGATAAAATTGGGCCCTTGAATCAAGGAAGATGGCTAACATAAGCCACAAGATTAATGTTTTTATGGACTAAAGTTGTCTATCTCAAACACTATGATAAATTAAGCATTTTGGTCAAATTTATCATCCAAGTGTATGCAGTTGGTTTGAGATCAAAACCGACAATATTTTTCTTTAACCAACAACAGTATATTTTAATGATTCAGAGAACAAAACAGTTAACTGAAATCCAAATTACTGTTTTAAGTAGTTCCAAATATAGTGCTTTTGCACTACTTCTGGAAAATATAATATCGATGGTAAACTGATGAATTGGATGTGAGAGAAGAGGGCATTCAAACGATTTTGTCCATTAGGTAAATAAATATTTATCCATTAAATTTTATTAGTTTTCTTAATTTTCCCAAACAATAGTTAGTTTTATTCATATTACATCGCAAAAATATATAAAAAATAAGTGTTTTCAAATAATTTTTGTTGTTGTTTTTTCCAAAAATAGTGAACAACTAAAAAAAAAAAAAAAAAAAAATTACTGCTATCAATGTTGCAGCCACACACTGGCCACATTTGATTGATTTTTTCCCCAAAAGTTGTATATGGGAAGGAAGCATTATTATTACAAAGTCATCATGCCAGCAAATTAGACCTTCATTTTCCCCAAAAGGAAATTATAAAGAACAAATTAGTTCTATTATAAGTTTATATTATTGCCTCTAATAAAAAATCAAAATACATGGTTCTGTAACTTGTATAAAGTTGTTATATAGTGTAATACATCTCCACATATCTTTTTAAATTGTGAAATTTAAAAGACTTAGTTGCTAATTAGCTTTTTTTACAATTTTTGTTTAATGAATGCAGTAAAAATTGGGATATTTTGCTAGGTGTGATTCACAATTAAAAATATAATTCATGTATTTATTTTTCTTGCAATGTATTTCATATAAATATATCAATTTTAATTGAATATTTTATTAAAAATAGTGAAATTTCAAAATCAGTGTTGTGAAAAATGCTGTGAAAATGAAGGATTTTTCAGCATTTTTTTCAACACGATTTTTAAAATTAAATGCTCAATTTTCTGTTCAACATAGGAATCTAATATTTGATATATGTTCTTATCATATCAAATCCCAATTATCATCACCAGTGCCATGTTGATTTTCTGAAAAAAGTTGCAAATCGACCTGCCCTATTGACAGGGTGTGTGTAGGTGGGCGAATAAGGAACTGGGGGGGGGGGGGTAAAAAGTGGTAGTAGTGGTGGGGAGGGAATCAAAACAACAGTAGGCAGAAATGTTAAGAAAAAAAAGTGGTAGTAGGCAGGCAGGCTCATACCCGTAACATGAAGGGAAAAAAAGGGGTTTAAAAAAAAAAAATGACGTCTTAGCCGATATCTCCATCACTCAACCAGAAGTTCTGAACGTTGAAATTAAGCGTAGTCAATCCCACAGACACAATGACTTGAAAAAATGGCTACGCAAAAACCGACCCCTCCTTGTAGAAAACTGGTCAGTTGAGGGTGAAGGAAATAATGTTTTAGGCTAATTTTTCGATATTTATCGTCCAAGACGTTGACCTTCAAATGATACCAATCTTGTTAGGATATGTCGTGTCCGTCGAAAGTTTTTCGCAGACATACATACATTCACAGAAACTGATAATTGAGATTTATATCATAGATTTAGCTTGAGCAATTAAAGCTTCTAGTGTCTATGCTTAATTTTAGTAATTTTAATTAATATTAAAAAAGAAATTTAATCTGGTTTCCAATGGCAGTTTAGTAAACAGGAAGCATTATAGACAAGGATCAAAGTAGTTTACTATCACTGAAAACTCAGACCGTGAAAAAGTCTCTCAGTAAGGTGGATGTGACGTCAGAGCGAGTAAACTTGTGGCCGGAAATTCTCATCCATATTTTTTTTTTTTTTTTACTTTAAATCTTGTCTTTATGAAAACAATGTCCATATTTCTATTTTATTTTTTTCAGAATTATAATCAATTGCAAACTTCCATATTGAAAAAGAAATTTAGTCTGACTCAATATTAGATATTCCAAGTGGTTAAGTTAACTAGTAAATATGAAGCTAGTGCATAACTTTCTAGGCTGTTCATGATGGCAGAGGCACCAAAAGCCTAATGTCTCCACAATACCACTGCCTTGCATAAACTTCTACTCATCTAATCCGATCTTTCCCCCAAGATGTGCCCTAGCTCTAGTATATCCGATAGCAGACCCCTTCAATATCAGCTAGGATCACATGATGTCAGCTATAAGCGACAGAGCTAATTAGGCAAAGTCTCTCCCTAAGTTTTGGTGATTTGGGCTTTTTTTTTTTAATATTCATTTTAAACTAGTGGGACCTGTGGAAATTCCACAGCGGACTCTTTCACATGTAATATATGTTGGCATTCTGTGGATGTTTAGCGTCAATGGAGACGCCCTGATATTATTGTACCTATTTACTATGCCTCCCCACGGGACACCAGGGTCGTTTTTTAACGTGGAGAAAAGGTACAAAAATAAAAATTGTCTCAGTCGTGAAGGATTTCTCCTCCACCGAAAGAGAACAAGAAATGGAAGTGCAGCATCTGAAGAACAGATACTACACTTTGATCTTGACCAAAAGGCCAAGAATTTGTTAAAACTGCAAATTGACGCCCGGTGTAGCCCAGTTGAAAAATACCCTTAAATATATTTTAATTTATGCAGATTTCGTATATATTATTATATAGTCAATTCTTATATATTATTATATAGTCAATTCTTATATATTATAAAATTATGATTTCAAAATAATATATGGATAGGACTTGGATGCATCAGCTTGAATCGAAACAAACTTAAGAAAAATATATGTACATGTATATATAGATATATAAGGAGTTCGTTCAGCTATAGTCGAAACCAAAACTTATGAAGAATTCTTGGTAAAATTATTTGTTACAAGAAATTGAAGGTCATAACAATTAAACGACAGTCACTCGGAAGAAAAACGATGTAAGCGCAACACACAAAATAACACGCTATTGTATTAATATATAGATGTAGAAGATCTCTACCGCCCTGATATTAGTTATATTTTGTTAAAACTGCAAAAGTTTTTATCTAAGCTATCAGGGACGCCCAGTGTAGCCCGGTTATAAAAGACCCTTAAATATATTCTAATTTATGCAGATTTTGTATATATTATTATAGAGCCAATTTTCTATTGATTCTTATAAAGTTGTCATTTAAAAAAAAAAAAAAAAAAATATCCATATGACTTGGGTACATCAGCTTGAATCGAAACCAAAACTTCTGAAGAAGAAAAGAACTCGAGTTCCTGCAGCTATAATCGAAACCAAAACTTATAAAGAATTCTTGGTAGAATTATTCATTACAAGAAATGGAAGATCATAATTAAACGACAGTCACTCGGAAAAAAAAAAAGATGTATCGTGACACATAAAATAACATGCTATCGTATTATGTATATATATATATATATATATATATATATATATATGTGTGTGTGTGTGTTGCAGATCTCCACCCACCCCTCCAATCCGTAGAATCTCTTTCAACCGTCATGTTCGTGCAATTTTCTGAAGAGTACAATTTTATCAGTTTGTGCAGGTTTTGACTTATCAAATGAAAAAGAAACCCTGGTAATCTTTTGATCCTTTCCTGTTAATCCACTCAATGCCCAAACGGATGTCCAGCCGAACGACATGATAGAGTGGTTTGTCCTCATTTTTCGACCATGACCCAATAAAACTTTCAAAAAGAATTCAGCCATTTAGAATGGGACAAGATTGGAAAAAAAAAAACTAAGAAGTCTCCACTTATCAAGGCAAAAATGGCTTTCAAGGATAATTCAATCGATGAAATCGACACTTAAATCACCATCATCAGTTTAACATGTTTTATATGTTGACTTTTAGAAACTGACTTCCAAACGAACTTATCTCTGACTAGGTCTTAATTTATCCCTCTTTCTCAAATGCATCCATATGCTGGATGGTTTTTCAAGGTTGACTTTTTTTTTTTTTTTTAAATTAATTTTCACCCTAAACAAAGCACAGTGCCACTTTGAAGTAGGGGGCTACTATCGGGGGAACATAACTTGCAAGGATATTATGAAGGAAGATGAGTAGCAAGATGTTTGTTCACATTACACTTGAACTTCTGCATGTCAGTACAGTTGGGAAAGCAGAAGTCTACCAGTTCTGGGGAAGAAGCTATTTGAGTAGAAGGCTTTCTTAATCTCTGAAGTGGTGGGATTTAGCTGTTTGTCGGGGGTATTCACGTCGAGAGGGTACAAGTGTTTGTAATTTGTTAGAGCACTCACCATTAACATACTTCCAAACAAACCTCTCTCTCTCTGCCCAGGTCTTTATTTCATCGTTCTCACGCCTGTTTTTATCATTCCCTTCCATTTTCTCTTTAGTCTTCCCCTGTAAACTAAACTTGCTAATTCAACTGTTCTACATTAGTTGCAACTTTCCTTTCAATGAAAATTCTTCAATAGAGACGTTTTCCTCATTTAGTTCTCATATTTCATGACCGATGTTTCTGACAAAAGGGTGGGGGGGAGAAGAATTTCTATTTTCTGGGTCGAAATCTATCAAAATATTTATTTTTCACTACTTTTTAACCTTGAAATAGTATTTTTTTTTTGTAACTCCTTAAATGAAATGGCTCCATGTCTTGTCTGAAGCGATTTCCATAAAAATCAGATTTTGTACAAATCTCTTTTCAAATGCACACAATAACAAGGTTGAAGGTTCAACCCTTAGTATTAACGACATTCAAAATACAACTGTGAATCACTTAAGACTTCCACATGGTCATGGCTGACTGAACGAGAGCATGCCCTAATAGTTTTTCATACCCCTCCCCTTAAAGTTTTATTAAAGATGCTTCTAAGAGCTTTTTTAACAATCCTATTATATAAAGGGGAAAATGGGCGTGGGCGTTTGTGTATGTCCATGAAAAGCTTTTTCCAACAGAGTTCTCGCGTCGGTTAGATTCCACAAGAATTTTCGCATACTTCCCAGATTATAATATCTCAGATTTGCAAACAGACATTGTATCTATCTTTTTTTTTTTTTTGATTGAGTTAAACAAAATTACCACCGTGCCGTCGTCTCCAGTGTTTGTTTGTCTTTTTTGTATAAATAAAGCGAAATTATTCAGACACAAACGCCTGGTCTTTGGGCCGGGTAGTATCTGTTCTGTAATTGGTCCTTGGCCAATGTAGGGGAAACCTTCATACTGAGACAATTACTATTTATTTGGATACTGCCGAAGTGCCCCCTTTTGGGGGGGAGTTGGTTTTCCCCCCACATTAAAAATGACCTTGTGTCTAAATTGCTTTCATAGGAGGTTTAAAAGCAACATCATTTCTGCAAGTCATCTTTTGTTTTTGATTGACTTCATTTAATTTGAACGCTTTAGACTTCCGGTCGCGTCATGGAGTAGCGGTGAGACGTCAGATTTTATTTCACTTTCTTTTCTGCCTTCACGTCATGGGTTCGAGCCTGCTGGTCTACTAACACTTTTTTTTTTCTTACATCTCCAAACACTGGGGCAACGCCAGGCACCCAGGCTAGTATTATATAATTATCAAATCGAATCTCATGTATGGCCTACTTCAGCCACCTAGAGAAAATATTTACTGAAGATAAAATCCAACTGGTCTCTGGACATTGTTTATCTCCTAAAGCCAATCTCAGTGAAACTCTTCCTTCAAATAAGGTACTTTTTTTAAATAAAGAGCATATCTCTTGAGCTCTCTGCAACCCCCTTCCTCTGGCCAAACATCCATCACTGAAAGATGTGCCATTCATATGCACTAACACACAGGTCATGCAAACAGTTTCTGTAGTTTCCGGGATCAACGCACATCACATTTGAGCTCTTGATCCTTTTTCACCTGAAAATTCATTCATTTGAATCAATGTTGACAAACCTGAACAAGAATCACCCCCCTCCCATAATTTGAATCAGTATTCTGCAGTTGGTATTTTTTTTTACGACTTAACCCAGCATAGTATAAACACCTCAACCTCCCCATGTTAAGAACGGCTTTCGGAATAAACACCCCAGCCTCAAAAACTATACTACATACTAAAACATGCTATAAAAATTACAGGGGGTGGGTGATTCCCGTTCAGGGCCACCTCAATCTTAAAGTATATTTCATACAATGATCTGAGCATGGATATTTACACGGTCGCATAATTCTTGTAGTTTTAGGGATCAATGCACATCACATTTGAGCTGTTGATCTCTTCAGCTGAAAATCTATTCATTCGAATCAATGTTCTAGCTCAGCTAAATATGTTTCAAACAATGTTTTGAACGCTGATGTTATGCTATCCTTCACATGGTGCAACACCGAGTAGCCCTACTAGTTTTTCATGCCTCTTCTCCCAAAAAATGTTTTATTAAAGATTTGGTGCCAATCCTCATTATATAATCATCTACTAACTAGCGAGGGGGGGGGCTTTGCCCGATCGTAAAATACGCTTAAATATGGTATTTGAATTTGTCCAGATTTCGTATTTATTATTGTACAGTCGTAATTTTAAAAGTAAAAAAAAAAAAAAAAAAATCTGAGTGCCATCAGCTAGAATCGAAACCGAAAGCAAAACTGTAGCATTCAAAGCTGGTGACGTTAACACTGTACCAACGTGACACACATATGAACTGATTAAAAATAAACTAAGATGAATGCACAGTTCTATAATGATTTTTTCAAGTTGGCTCATTTTTGTCTCCTTAAAACTATTTTAAATAAAGAACGATCCGTAAAAAATCCAGTCATTTGAAGGACTTTTCGTTTCGGAAGAGAGAGTTGGAAAATACAGAGACAGACAGACATAGCTTTTTATGTATTAGATAATAGAGCACTATTGTACAAGATTCACAGGATTGTTTAATGTCCATTTCTCTTCCTTTCTGTACTTCGCACGTGAAGAAATGTCATGAAGTGCTTATCTAAGCGCCATAATTATCAACGGTATTTCGGAGATTAGATGACAAAACGCGACACTATGCAAAATTCTTTAGTTGTTGCGGAATAAAAAATTTGATAAACGATAACAGATTTCGTACAAATCGCTTTTCTAATTTAAAGTGGAAAAAAAAAAAAATGGAGACAAATTGGAAGAGGTCAAAGTTTTTTTTTTTTTTTCATGAATTTATGAATGGTTTAATAAATTAATCGTAAGTTCCTCCCGCTAAAAAAAAAACTCGATAGAGACGTTTTGTGGAGAATAAAAATTTTAGATCACAATATCTGTATAAGACTTATCGTTGGCTAAATTTTGACCTTGAAGTAATATTTCCCTTTTAGCTACTTACATCAAATGGTTTCTTGCCTAGTCGAGTGCAATTTCTATATAAAAAAAAAAAATAACGAATTTCTTACAAGTCTCTTTTCAAATACAAAAAAAAAAAAAAAAAAAAATTTTAAGTTCCTATTTACTTTAACTGTCGGCGTGGGGAGGCAGACACCAAGGGGCCTGCCTGGACAAAAAAATAAAAAATAAAAAATATCCGCGACGGACGTTTTTAAGAGAATAAAAAGTTGATTTTGGATCTACTTTCGGCAGCCTTGTGACTCACTTCCCTTATTTCGCCCTTTAGTCCTCACATTTCATGAACAATTTTTCTGACAAAGGGGGGAGAATTGCTATCGATTAAATAGATATTGTCGGCTACCTTTTTGACTTTAAAGCATTTTTTTAGCTCTTTACATCAAATGGCTTCATGCGTTGTCTAGGGCAATTGAAACGTTAAAGAAAGAAAAAGGAAATTGATTCATACCACTGACACCACCAGCAATTTCCGACCAATCTCACACATCATATCGGTTTATCTTGTTGCCAAACAACTTCTATATTCCCTATAAATCGTTCATCCAAGCGTTTCAGAAATAAAATCTGCGTATACCTACGCAAATCGCATCACAACATCTTTCAGGTGGTTGCCTCCATCTTTCCTTTACCGTCGCAAATGGACAAACAAATAAAACAGGAATAGAAATAAAAATCCGGGTCGGCATTTTTTTCTCTTAACAAAAGCATTTTATTATCGTTACTTTTGGCACAACTTAAAAAAAAAAAAAAAAAAAAAAAAAAAAAAAAAAAAAAGAAAAAAAGAAAAAATGTCCTTTGCTGCTACATGTTACCTGGTGCGGTTCTCCTGACCACACGCTGGCTACAGGCAACCATTTCTCATCTGCAACTTCATATACCCGTTTGCTTCAACATGCACTTTGTTTCTCCACCGAGCAGGTGTTGCATTTTTCTCTTTTCAACCAAAGCATTTATTACTGTTACTTTTGCACTGCTAAAAACTCATTACCACATGTTCATTTTACATGGTTGCGGTTGTCCTTCCTCCGACCGCATGCCAGCCATTTCTCGCCTTCGACATTACATGACCATTTTCTTCCATGTGTACTTTTTTCTCTCCGGGCACGTATTGCATTTTTTTCTCCTTTTTCTTACCTTCCTCTTCTCATGCACACTTCCTAATTTGCATATGCGCGTTTTTTCTGCTGCTGCTAATCTCTTTGCATGCTGGCCATCCTTCGCTGCTGTTGATATTTTCCACGCGCTCACACGCACTATGTTACACTTGACCACAAAGTCACCAAAGTCTACGTCAATGGTGAGAAGAGTTGTTCTGTTGACCAAGGTACGTTTCTGGCCCTATGCAGTTCTAAGAGGTTCATCTTCGAAAGCTTTGCCTTCTTACCCTTTGAGAAAGGGTTAGTTCATTACTAATCGCCTGAAGCGCTCCTACCAGAGAATACCAACAGAGTCGCCCAGGCATTTTTTTTTTTATTATTTTATTTTTATTTTTTTTTAGTTCAGAATGCTCTTCCTCTAGGACAGTGGTCACCAAACTATCTGGCCCATGACGTCAGTTTATTCGTCCTGCAGACGGTAACTGAATTTGCTTGATAAAACGTACGAAACAAAACTAATAAAATTTCAATTTGAATATCATGTTTAGAATGATAGATTTTCATGCTTGTTGAGATCTGATTACTTTGGTCTTTAAATTAGGCATTTCATTTCTTCCAGCTCTCCCCGACCCTTGGTGAGCCGTAGCTTCACCAGTGACCCCCCCCCCTAAATCTGCTTTTGTGTTTCAACAGGATTTTTATGACGTTTCTAATTCAATGTCTTTTCCATTTTCAGATTCCATTTTCTTCACCCTTCATTATGGCTACTAAAAAAAGATTCACAAATCTCACTAACCTTTTTTGCTGCTTCGTTTGTAAGATTCGGATATGTGCACATTATGTCTGATGTAACCATCTTTTTGCTGTTGTCGTTTTCTTTCATAACTTTTTAGTAAATAAACATGTTGGTTGCGTTTATTTTTGTTCATTGCGCGCGCACCACCCATGATTCATTGATTAACATGGAATGCTAAACTTAATTTTTCGTCCCCCCCCCAGACCTTCCGTTCTAGCTAGCAAGTATTGGATAAAATTATTATGCGGCCCGCGTTCATCATTTTCAGTTATCCAGCCCACAGTAAAAAAAAAAAAATTTGGCGACTGCTGCTCTAAGATACTGGCTTTTCAAATTCCGCCTTCTTGACCGTGCAACATCTTCAGGTTCCTTCGTGACGGTGAAAGAGTGGGATGAGAGAAAGGATGCTCAGGAATTAACCGACTTTCGATCCCAAGGTGTTTATTATTAGTTTCTGTTATGATTTATGACACCCACGCATGCGTCTGTGAACGCCCACTATGGGATTTCGCCATCACCCTTAACCCATTAGATCACATTGTCCTATAAATAGGACAATAAATAATTTCTTTTTAAAATTTTATTTTGAATAGTAAATTTTGATCGATAAAATATATCATGTGTAACCAGTGTCCTATTTATAAGAAAGTCAACATTTCGATTTCTAAATAAAATAAATAACTTTTCTTTCAATTCATGTATTCTAACCCAGTTAGTCATTACTAGGGCTATGACAACAGCATATTCTTTTCATTGTTTTGACTCGAGTGTGTATCCGTTCATATCTTATATGCTTTTAGATAGAGTGATGTGGTTCTCGGTTGATTAACTGTGTCTGTGTCGGATATATACTCGAGAGTCAAAACAATGAAAAGAATATGCTGTTGTCATAGTCCTAGTCATGACAAAATTTCAGCTCAATAGTGAAAGAAATTAGATAACTGGGACTTAAAGAGTTAATCTCAAATGATGTGTGTGTGTGTATGTATGTGGCAAATGTAACATGTTCTTGCGACATGTAGTATATCTATGTTAGAATATTTCGTGTGTTCGACTTTCACACGTGCATGAGGGACGCAAGTAACATGTAAAATATTAGGTTGGCGGAAAAAGGTTTTTATCAGATAATTATATATATATATATATATATATATATATATGTGTGTGTGTGTGTGTGTGTGTGTGTGTGTGTGTGTGTGTGTGTGTGTGGATGACTAATGCTCCCTATCTTGGGTTGAGCATGCTGGGAAGTGATATACAAACCGCCATTAGCGTATTAAGCGACGCTCTTTGTGTAAACAAATCGAGCGGAGGCATTTGGACGATGTCAAAACATCTTTTATTCACTAACTGGACAGCAGCCGCCGTATAGCGTAATGGTTAGAAGCTTTGACTGTCATTTACGCATTCTGGTTTCGATCCTGGCTTGAGGTAGTTGCCTGTCTAGCCACACTGATGAGCTGTGAAACAGTAAAACAGTACTGCATGTGGATGACAAACGATATTATTTTTGCACCAAACTAAACGTTTTTGTTTTAGTTGGAGTCGAAGTTCTCAGAAATCAAGAGGCTAATACTTGAACTCTATATGAGATACATAGATATTCGAATGTTCCAGTTTAGTTCTTTATCTCTCAAACACCGAGTAAAGAAATTGAGAACATAATTTCCCTCTCCCTAATTAACCATTCTTTCGTTTTGGTCTCTTGGTCCTGCTGGATTCCATGACAAGAATTCATCTGGTCTGGTGGAGTCTCCAGTTTCGTGTTATTACTTGAGGTAACATCACTTGGAGAAGGTGTGCCATTCCTCGTAAAAGCTAATGTGAGTTAGCCATAGAAAGGACATTTTATTTGGACAGCGAATACAAAATGCGATTTTGAATATTTGGTCAGGGTTTACTACTAGGGAAAAGTATCCTAATTCCAGATTGCTCTGACAAATCCCTGTACAGAGAGACCCTGGACACCTGAAGAAAGTGTCTAGTAGGCATTCAAGTTCTCTCTAATATATATACTAGCATTTCAGCCCGGCGTTGCCAGGGTGTTTGGCGGTGTATGTTGAGCAAAAAAAAAAAATTAAAAAAAAAAATAATAAGCGGTCAATTTCTTTTTTAACTTTGACTCCTATTATGACCCCTTAACATTTGTTTTGGACTCAAATCAAGTTATTAAGTTAGATCCATGTCCAAGGAACCTCTATCTAAAATTTCAAGTGTTTAGACCCAAAATTGGCAGAGAAGTTTGGTAGAGTTCTCATAGGTCAAATCGTTGAACTTTGACCCCTTAACAGCCAAATTTCTGGCCGAAAAAGGATTAAAGATTTTCCCAAATCTCAGTACTCTGTATATATTAAATTTCGAGTCTGTAGACTGAAAATTGACAGAGATATTGTGTAGGAAAATGTACAGGCAAACAGACACACACACTTTCACATATATATATACACTTGTGCCCGATATTATTCATACCCCCCCTTGAAAATTGAGTTTATTAGGTGTAACTTTGTAAGAATTTATTGTTTACGTCCATATTGATACATATTCTTAATAAACCTCTTCTGATCATTTTCGTCATTTTAAAATCTCGGGATACTTGTAATAAAAGAAATATACAGCTATTTATAAAATCTGCAATGTTCAAAAATAATCATACCCCCTTATTTTTTCAGTATTAATCGAGTTTCTGACTGTTTGTTTCCTGTTTGATTCTTATTTTGAATGCTTTTATACAACCTTTGATTAATTTCATTGCGTTTTTTGCATTTTTTTAGAAATTAAACTGATATCAACTGAAAACCAATAAAAGAATAAAAATTATTAGAATGGGGAAGAAAAAAAGAGCTTAGTAATGATCTTAGGACTAAAATTATGAATTCACATAAGGATGGTTTAGGTTACAAGTCAATTTCCAAGAAATTTGAGGTCCCTACAGCAACAGTACAGAGCATCATCAAAAAATTCCAGAGCCACCACACAACAAACAACTTGATTGGTAGAGGAAGGAAAAGGAAACTGTCTGCTAGAGCCACCCGGAATATTGTAAGAAGTGTTAATGCAAATCCAACCACCACTACTAAAGACATTTTAGAAAATCTGGAGTCTTCTGGCATAAAAATATCAAGGCAAACATTGCAAAGGACTCTGCATGAAAATGGTCTGAAAGGAAGAAGACCAAGAAGGACTCCATTGCACACCGGAAAATACCTTGCAGCACGTCTAAAGTTTGCTAGGACCCATGTGAATTCTCCAGAGTCCGTTTTCTCAAGTATTTTGTGGACTGACGAAACAAAAATTGAATTGTTTGGCCATATGGATGCTTCTTACGTTTGGAGGAAGAAAGGAGAAGCTTACAACCCAAAGAACACCATACCCACGGTGAAACATGGTGGTGGTAGCCTAATGTTTTGGGGCTCCTTTTCGGCTAGTGGTCCAGGTAGTTTAGTCAAGATAGATGGAACCATGAAGAAGGAGCAATATTTGGAGATACTCCAGAAAAAAATTAGACAGGATGCGGAGAAGCTCCATTTAGGACCAAACTGGGTCCTTCAACAGGATAATGATCCAAAACATACTGCCAAAATAGTCAAGAAATGGTTTGAGGATAATCAAATTAATGTTTTGGAATGGCCTAGCCAGAGTCCCGACCTGAACCCTATCGAAAACCTCTGGCACATATTGAAAACTGAGGTTAAAAAGCGGAAACCTAGAAATTTGAGGGATTTGGAGAACTACTGCATTGAAGAATGGTCAAAAATCAGTGTTGATGCTTGTAAAAACCTTGTTGATAAATATCCAAAACGGTTACAAGCAGTTATTAAGAATAAAGGGCATGCTATTGACTATTAGTAAGAGAGGTATGAATAATTTTGAACTAGTGGCATTATTGTTTTTCTTTGTATAATGTTTCAAACTTGCATAATTTATTTATTTGTTGAGTTTAAATTAAATTCTTATGCTTGATTTATTGTTTGAAATCCCTTTAATATTGTCTACCTTCTGGTTTGAGCAATATTCTTATAGAAATCTCAAAGATCCGAGGGGTATGAATAATATCGGGCACAAGTGTATATATATATATATATATATATATATATATATAGATAGAGAGAGAGAGAGAGAGAGAGAGAGAGAATCAATAAAAAGGTGAAACTGCAAAGCTTATATCTTAAGTTGTTTCAGTTTGTGATTATCCGTTACACCTTTGCATTGTATTGCCTCCTATGAATTTAAATTTCCTTTATATACACTTTAAACAATGCTTTAAGTAAACTACATTAACCTATAAGTACTTATTTTACTCTCACTACAAACAAAGCAATTGCCACTTGGACGTAATGGACTTCTATTTGGGGATCGTATAGGGAGTTGAGCAGCAAGATGTCTGTTTACATTACACTTAAACTTCTGTGGATTAGTAGTCAGAGAAGCAGGAAATTGATCAAGTATTTCTTATGTAACCAGTGTCCTACTTATAGGAGAATCGGTATTTCGCTTTCTAAATAAAATAACTTTTTCCTTTCAATTTGTGTATTCTAAGCTATTTTTAGTTTCAATTCAACAGCACGCACATGTGGATAACCTGGGGCTTAATGGTTTAATCTCGAATCGCTAATACGAGGTTCTGGTTATAATCTTGCTGGAAATTTACTTCCTATACTAGAGAAAAAAAAGTGAGGTTATAGTCAGCAAACGTACTTTCTAACTTCCGGCGTGGCTGCTACCGGAAGCGGTGATGAGGCTAATCAAAACTTCTTTCTTAGAACTGCACGCCTGTGGAACTCTGTTCCTAATGAACCGCCCCCTTAAGTAAACACTTCATTAAATCTTCACACTAACGTACTGTACTTGCAATAACCCTTATCAAGGCCCGGAAGCCACTCCGGGATAAGTGGTGACCACCTTGTAAAAAAAAAAAAAAAAAAAATCCGTTCCTTCACTTTCATCGTTCTTCGCTATTTCTATTATGAGGCAAATTATCGAAATAGAATATAAAAAAGGACATCATTGAAAAATATACAATACAAATTAGCCTTTATTTGCACTTTAAAAAAAATTTATAAACATTTTTTTTTTAAATTTTAAATGTTATAAATATGTTTATGAAATATAAAATTATAAATATACGCTTTTTTATTTTACAAATAAGTTTTAAATGGTAAATTGAAGTTCATGAAAGTATAAAAATAAAATTATTGAAATTAAAATGGCAAATTAAATTATTAAAACCAAAATAAAAAAAATGTCAACATTGTAAAAAAACGTATTTTTTTTTATATATAGACATCACCACTTATCAAGGCCAAGAGGCCACTCGAGGATAAGGGTTACAGAGTGTACAGTAGAAATTGGACAATAAAGTCATCGTTAGTAATGGAAATTTGGTAAATTTGTTAACAAGTGGAACGGCTCATAAAGAACTTGTTTGCGTTAGACTTGAAGACAAACATATTGTAGTCAGCTGGAAAGCAGGAAAACTGAAGACAATTCCACAGGCGTGCAGTTCTAAGAAGGAATCTTTGTTCATGGAATCTAAGTTTAGGTTTAGTTTTAAAAAGATTTTAAATAATTCTTTTAAAAAATTAAAAAAAAAAAATGAGCGCAAAAGTGTTTTCAATAATTCTTTAAAATATATATATATATATATATATATATATATATATATATATATAATTTCAATAATTCTTAATTAAAATAAGACCGAAAAATTTTTAATGAATATTAAATAAAAAAAGAACGATCGGAAAAACGTAATATAAAGAGAATACATGCACAAGGGAGATATAAGCGTTAAAGAAAAAAAAAAAAAAAAAGCGGAGTTACCGATTTGCCTTGTCACTACTTCCGGTAGCAACCACACCGGAAGTTAATTTAGCTATAACCGAAAGGGAATATTTTTCAAATGATAAAAAAAAAAAAAATGGACTCTTTCATCGAAAATTCAGTAAATCGCATAAGAAAATCAGTATGGAATAGAAATTAAATTGAAGATAAAAAAAAATAAAATATTTTAATGTTAATTTCTCTTTACAGACAAAACATTTCTTTTTGCCTAGAACGTTCTTTAGAAATTCTGATCTCTTAATCTTTACCAATTCTTTATTTCTGGCTGTTTGAACAAATTATCAATAAAAATTAGTTTCTGGTCTTCCGACAAAAGGATGGTAGACCTGTAAATTCACCCCTGTCTGTTCGTCTGCCCGCACTTTTCTCAGTAACTACGCCTTGGAATTATTTTTAAATTTTGCACAAACATTAAACATGATAAGAGTAAAAAAGTAACAGAACGAATTTTCCGGAAAAACTCCGGTTGTCCCCCTAGAGGTGCCTTTCGGGTTAAGATGGTTAAAACTGACACTTTTGTGCTTATCAAGAAAAAAAAAAAAAATGATGCCTTGGATTTTTATAAAACTTTCTGCAAAGTTGTAACTGACTTTGCAATAACTATTGGGTGTGCCCCAGGGTCTCTTTTAGGGCTAATAAAAACACTCCATTTTTGGGACTATTTTACCATATTTGTCCAAAATTTTCTGTGTATGTCTATTTAGCAGTTTTGCATGGTGCTGAACTCAAATTTAAATATGTTCGGGCCTTGGACTTTGGGGGCTAAATGGGGGGGGGGAAATGATGGACTTAGTCATTTTTTTTTTTTTTTTTTTTTTTGCATGCTGCGGAACTCAAATTTACATATGTTAAGGCCTAAAATTGCACAGTTTGTTCATTTTCACCAGGATTTGATGTCCGTGGGGAATTTTGGGGCTAAATGGAGGGGAGGGGGGCAATGCTGAACTTAGTCATTTTTTTTATGCCTCATTCATTGTGCACTCACGGGGGACCATGCATGCTTCACTTGTTAAATTGGAAATCGCTCCCGGCACTTGATGTTAGAAGCCAAAAAACTTCAAATTTTCAAACGTCGATAGCAATGATAAGTGTTGGATGGTTAGATTCAGAATCAGAAGACAGCAATTCTTCCTTTTAGTCAGAAATATCGCTTATGGGATATAAAGATTGACAAAGTAAGGGAAGCTAGAGTTATGAAATTGCCGAAAGGAAACCCTAAGTCAACTCATATCCAGCAGTATTCCATATCTCTATAACCCTTATCCCTGAGTGGCTTTCGGGCCTTGATAAGTGGTGACCACCGTGTAAAAAAAACAACACACACACAATTCAGTCATGCATAAAGTATTGTTGCCACATCTGGGCTGCTGCGTCTGCTACAAGTCTATCACTCTTAGAAAGGGTATAAAAAAATATTTAAAAAAAGGGGGGGGGTAAATGTAACAGGCCCCACACTATCAAGCAAGCTCCAACCTCTGTGCCATCACTGCAATGTTGCATCTTACAAGTACGTTTTGACGTTTGGGACGAATTAAAAAAAAAAAAAAAAAAAAAAAATCTATGCTCCTTATTTAATCCAAAAGTTGCTTATTCTCGTTTCATCAGCTACGATATGGTAGTCAGTACCAACTGCAGACCGTCACTTAGAACTGATTGTAACTCAACACCTTTATCTGTTGCGCTTTGGGCCCAGTCAGAGTATACGAGAATAGTACTCCAAAGCAAACAAATTGTACAATCCACATTTTAAAAGTCCTGAAACATAATGGATTCTACTTCAGGGAATGACATGTTGCAGCTTAAATTACAACACGTGTTGGCTTAAACGTTTTGTCCGGAGGAGGAGAGGAAGGAGGAGAGGAAGGAGGAGAGGAAGGAGGAGGGGGGGTTAAATTAGACGCTGTAAAATTTCTGCACGTGTGCGTGCAAAATAAAAGCGGATTCCAGTATTTTTTTTTTTTTTTTTTTGTCTTGTTGGAACACGTTTCTCTGCTTTGGAGATGAAGAGGAAAAGTCCGAATAGGAACTTTTTTTTTTTTTTTTTTTTTTTTTTAAGTAATCTCGCGCTGCGATGATCAATGGCCTCCTCTTCTTCCAAGTTCTACATGATGTGTTGGATTTAAATGATTGGCGGGGAAAAGAAGGAAAAAATGATGCCGATTTATATTCTGATACACGCGAAATTTTGCAATCTATATCTATAATATAAGTCTCACCTGTGTTTAAATGTATGTATGTTTGTATGTCTGCCTAACACTTTCGACAAAGGCGATGGATTTTCATGAGATCGGTATGGTTTTGAAGCTCGATCCTTCGGATGACAAATATCGAAAAATTGGTTAAAAACATTAATTCCTTCACCCTCAACTGGGCACTTTTCTACAAGGAGGGGTTGCTTTTTTAGCAGATATCCCTTTTGTCGATTGACTAGCCTTAATTTAAACCTACGTCACTTCCAGATTGGCGATGGGCGCAACAGCAAAGACGTCACGTTTTTTTTTCACGTTCTTTTCCTCCTTCGCAGTACGGGTTCTAGTAACACTTTTTTTTTTTGCTTAACACACACCTCCAAACACCTGGGCAATGCCGGGCACCCAGGCTAGTTATAACGGGAAACTTATAGACGGGGCCAGCTTTAGGCCACTGCAACCTATGCTGCTGCAGTAGGCCCCGCATCCCCCCCCAATTTTAATTTTCAATTCCCTATTTCTACCCACACAGGGCCCCCCACACAATCCGTTTTGCATAGGGTTCAGAACTAGCTAAGACCGACCCTGCTTGTAGATAAATTGACTTGCTAGGTAAAAATATTTGTGTACACCAAAAATTACAGAAAATTATCGAATAGAATTTTATAAATTTCATTTCTTACTCATATCTCCAATTATACGTTGGAATTCGTTTTTTTTTTAAATCTTATTTTTTTTTCATCCCAAACAAAGACAGTGTAACTAAGTCGTAATGGATTACTATTCGGAATGAGATTTGCAGGTATACTATGTAGGGAGTTGGGCAGCGAGAGGTGTTCACATTACTCTTAAACTTCTGCAAGTCAGAACAGTCAGGGAAGCAAGAGTCCAGGAGGGAATTCCAAAGTCTAGCAGATCGAGGGAAGAAGCTATTTGAGTAGAAGGCATCTAGGGGTCTCTACAGTGGAGGGGTGTGATTTTGCTGCTTCTCAGGTTTGTTGAGGGCATTTACGTCGAGTGAGGGGGGGGGACACCAGTGCTTTGAGGTCGCTGCTTTGGGGATGGAGATAAAAAGTCCAAATGAGGGTTTGTTTCACTTTTTTTTTTTTTTTTTTTTGTCCAATTAATTATTTTGCTGACGAAAGTAAAGTCATAAACATATAAATGTGTCAACTGCCAAATTAAGTAATACACCTTTGCTTTTTCTCCTCCTTCTCTCCAAGAGTTACAAATATGTTGGGTCTGACGAATTCGCAAGGAAAGGGTTTGGTTGTTTTTGTTTTACGGCATATCAACCCTTTGCAGGTTATTTAATGCCAAATCCAGTTATTTTGAAGAAAATTTTTTTAATAAAATATATTTGTTATTTTTGAAGTCGGTTTTCATTTAACCCATAGTTAACAGGTACTACCACTCTGGGTCAGAGTGGACCTGGGAGCAATAGCAATTAAAGGGTGGCTCCACACTCCCCAAAGCCTGCAAGCTGGGACCTCATCATCGGATATAGTTTAAGGTCATATCCAGAACTGCGAGGAAAAAAAAATATGCAGGTGAAACATGGATTTCAAAATAAAATAACTGGAAAACTCGTGGATGTACTTATTAGTTGAAAATATTAGTGTAAACCAAAAAATTACGGAAAATTATCGAGTAGAATTTTAGTAATGTATAAAATTCATTCGTTTCTCATATTTCTGATTATCGTGTTGTAAGTATTAAGGGTCTCCTAGTTGATTGATTCAGTGAAACTAAAAATACTTAACACAAATACTTAATAAACGCAAATAGTTCACAAGTACATAAATTTACATTATGAGTTGACAAACGTAAAAAATAAAGTAACATCACAATATAGAAAAACAATAATTTGATACTCACTTTAGAAGTGGTTAGAGTTCTACTCAGTCTCTCAAGTGAACATACATCCTACAAGGGGTAAAAATGTGCCTTCCCTTGTCAAGGCTGGGATTCGCTGCGTGTGTGTCACTCAAAGGAAATAACTCTCTGGTGTATCTTAACTGGTGGTCTTTGTTCATATTCCCCATACAATCAGTTGGATTGACCCCATTTTTAAGCATTACGTATGTGTGTGTGTGTGTTTTTTTTTTATTCACAAGAGTTACGTAAAAAGACAGATGTATCTCCCTTTTCGCATAAGTGTCGTAATTGTAAGATGCAAAATTGGCACAAACCAAACAATCTAAAATATGGGAAATAAATCAAACTTATTTATCATTTTGTTCTAGTGGATACTAGCCATTCACCTGCTATCTCATATATTCTAACAGAGAGATCTTTAAGATTCTAACCATCCCCTTTAAGTACAATTGTTTGTGTCTCCTTTTGCGCTTGTTTCACCGGGTATATTTACCAGGTAGTTTTTTTTTGTTTTTTTTTTAGTTCTTTTTTCATTGGAATGATGGCGATATTCCTCAGATTTCAGTTTCTTTTCCTTTTGTACATGTTTGTGGGTGTAATTTTTTTTTTTTTAATGTTATGATTCACAGAAAACAACTCGAGCATGTCCAAAATAAATATCGAGATGCAAGGAAGCGTTTCAAAAAAAAAAAAAAAATAATAATAATAATTAAAAAATAAAAATAAAATAATTAAAAATAAAATAATAATTAAAAAATAAAATATAAAAAATAAAAATAATTAAAAAAATAATTTTAAAAAAGTTTAATAGGTTGTGTGATTCATTTTTTTTTTTTTTTTTGAGTTGCCATTCATTTCGTGTCGACACTGATTTTGTTAGCATGAATCAACGAATAGAACGTAAATGAGTCATTAAGACGAAAGGTCGAAATATATTTTACTAGCAGGGAGATTCGACGTTGCCCGGGATTGAATGATGAAAAAAACGAATATTTCACACTCTTACATTTTTATTGTCATCGAAATCCGTGAAACCGCCCGGGAGGAAGCTTCACGTGCCTCCATGCAGTAACTTAGCCCAAAATATGTTATTCTACATTGCACTGTAGAGAACCTACTGTTTCTTTTATAAAATTGTTTTATATGAGCTTCTTTCCAGTTAAAAACATTAAGAAATTTAAACACGGGTTTGAACCTACAGACCACGTCATGCAAAAAAACACGGAAATTTTCAAGTCTTATAAAATTCTTTGCAGTTAATAAAAAAAAAATTAAGAAATTTAGGCGCGGAGTTTGAACCTACAGACCATGTCATAAAAAAAAAAAAAAAAAAAAAAAAAAAAAAAAAAAAAAACATGCTATCCACAGTAGAATTTTCACGACCCGTTGTTCTATCATTGTTGCCAAATGACGGCATGGAAAAAATGGCTTTAGTGATGATCGATAAATTAAAATAACGGTTTTGATTATCGATAATTATCGAGAGTATTCTGAGATAAAACTTAACTAAGATCACTCCCAAACTTACACACTAAAGTTCTGTAAATTTTAACGAAAATCTGTTCAGCTGTTTTGGAGTCTAGAAGGAACGAACTGACACACAAAACTGCATTTTTATAATTGTAGAGATAGAGATATAAAAAAAAGAAAACGGGTAACATTGCAAAAGGCTGATGGCTTCCAGTTCATTAAGAACCAAATATATTTTATGTCTCGTCAGCATCAGACAAAGCCAAACTCTTTGCCAAGAACTTTGCAGCTAATTCTACCCTTTGCGACCAAGGCCGCCAACCCCCAATATTTCCTCCTGTATCAAAAAACACACTATGTGATGTATATATATCTGTACGGGATGTTGGCAAGCTAATCAAAAACCTTGATTCCAATAAAGCAACTGGCCCTGACGGTATTCCAATTATAGTACTCTAAAAAACTTCAACCAGAACCATACTTACAAAACTGTTTAAACGTTGTCTTAACGAGAATAGCTTCCCATCACCCTGGAAAATCTCATCAGTATGCCCTGTATTTAAGAATTCAGGTGATCGCTCATCTCCCTCTCAGTACAGGCCAATAAGTCTCCTGTGCGTCATGAGTAAGTTGTTGGAATCTGTGTTAAATACAGAAGTAATCAACCATCTAAACAAAAATAACCTTAGTGACACTCAATATGGTTTCCGTTCTGCTAGATCTACAGCAGATGTGCTTACAGTTATATCTCATAGGATTAGCAAATCTCTCGATGGAGGCAACCTTTCTAGGGCAATTGCTCTTGACATATCTAAGGCCTTTGATAGGGTATGGCATAAAGGTTTACTTCACAAGATCTCTAGCTATGGTATAGCTGGAAAGGTCTTAATTATGAAATCATTTCTTTCTGATAGATTCATAAGAGTAGTAGTTGAGGGGCAAAAATCAGAAGCCCACAGTATTAATGCTGGAGTCCCTCAGGGGTCCATCCTGGGCCCAACTCTTTTCCTGATATACATTAATGATCTTCCAAATCACATCCTTACATCATTTGTAGACATTTATGCTGAGGACACTACCATTTATGATAGCACATCTAAGACAATAAACGACCAAGTTCTCTCCGATTCTCTCTCCTCTGATCTTGAGCACGTGGTACAAGGGGGAAAGGAGTGGCTGGTTACTTTTAATGCATCTAAAACCAAGCTTCTCTCTGTACTTGACCAATGTTCTGATCCCCATCTGGCATCAATTGAAATGAATGGCTCTCGTCTTGAGGAGGCCTCAAGTTTTAACAAGCTTCTGGGCTTGACCTTTACTTCTGATCTTAAATGGAACGCGTACATCAAATCTGTTGCCAAGGCCGTTGGAAAAATGGTGGGATCTTTCTATCGATCCAGTAGATATCTCACTGCTGATGCTATTCTCTATCTATATAAGAGCCAGGTACGTCCAAGGATGGAATACTGTTGCCACATCTGGGCAGGAGCTGCTAGAAAGGACTTGTCCTGCCTTGATAGAGTTCAAAATAGACTTCGTAGCCTCGTAGGATATGTCCTTTCTCTTCCCTGCAACCTCTATCTCACAGAAGAGATGTTGTGAGTTTGTCTCTGATGTATCGTTATTTTCATGGAAAGTGTTCGAATGAGCTTCAATCTATGGTCCCCCCCCCCTTGCCAAACTTTCACAAGAAACACTCGTCTAGCTGAAAAAACTATCAATAATTCCCCACACTCTTTATCTGTGCCTAAACCTAAATGTAGATTCCATGAACAAAGCTTCTTTCATAGAACTGCACACCTGTGGAATTGTCTCATTTTCCTGCTTTCCGGCTGACTACAATATGGTTGTCTTCAAGTCTAATGTAAATAAGTTCTTGATGAGCCGTTCTATATAAGTTAACAAATTTACCGAATTTTCATTACTAATGATTACTATATTGTCCAATTTCTACTGTACACTCTTTAACCCTTATCCTCGAGTGGCCTCTTGGCCTTGATAATGTGGTGATGCCTGTGTAAAAAAAAAAAAAAAATTGTAACAAAATATTACCATCCACACACACACACACACACACACACACACACACACACACACAAATAAAATCTCGCCTGTCTGTTTAAATGTATGCATGCATGCATGTATGTATGTTTGTATATCTGCCTAAAATTTTCGACAGAGGCAACGGATTTTCACGAGATCTGTATCGTTTTTAAGCACAACCCTTCAGATGATCGAAAAATTGGCTAAAAACATTAATTCCTTCACCCTCAACTGGGCACTTTTCTTCAAGAAGGGGTCGCTTTTACACCGATATTTTTGAAAGTCATCCCATCTTTTCGATTGATTAGCCTTAATTTAAACTTTCGCCACTTCCAGTTCGGTGATGGACGCAACAGAAAAGACGTTACTTTCTTTTTTCATGTTATCCTTCACGGTACGGCTTCGAGCCTGCCTACCACTTTTTTTTTTTTTGCTCATGACACCTTCAAACACCCGGGCAACCAGGCTAGTCTAATATATATATAAGTAGTAGCGTTTGTGTGTGCGTGTACAACTCTCCTACAGCCCACATCACTGGACCGATCATAACCAAATCAGGCATGATGATGGTCCCCACTTAAGATAGTGGGCACCAGTTTTCAAGGTCAGAGCATATTTATATATACTCTCTGGCAGCACACACCACCGGATCAATCATGATGACACTCGACATGATGGTCTCTGGCCTAGAGATGGTGCACACCATCTTTCAAGGTCAAAGGTTAAGGTCGAGATTTTGTTATATGCTTCATAGGTGCCCAAGCATACAATAAAATCCTGTGCAAAGCTCAGGTATCCTTGCTAGTAAATAAATAAAATCTAAGCCAAAATATATTTTATATAAAAAAACTGACGCTTGTGCATTCATTCTTTTTGCCGACTCTTATCCTCACCTTCACAATAGTTGTTTCACCACGTTCCAGCCAACTCATCCTCTGGGCTTCTTCAGATGATTAACCGCAACAGGATAAGACCGCTGGGTCTTGTAAAAGTCATTACTGCTTTCAATAGGAGTTGATGTTTCACTACGTTTTATCCAGCTAATCTTTTAGCCAGCTTCGGGGCCCATGTTGTGGAGTCTCTACAGTTCCAGATGAGCATCATCTGAAGATAGTCGTTTCAATCCTACCCAAGGCAGGCAAGAGTATCAATAAAAGTGCTCATGAGAAAAAAGTCTGGAAACTTATTGAAGACACCTCGTATAGCGTATTAGCCTTTAGTGGTCGCAAAGGTCATCTCATTTTTTTTTTTATACTAATGAGTCATTACTTATCAGGGCCTAAAACCATTCAAGCATAACCGTTAATGCGATTGTCAGTTGGATGATGAAAAACACCATGAGAGGATTAAAAAGGATGAACGGACTCAATCTGACAAGAGTATAATTCAAAAACTATTTATGGACTCAAGATGAAAATATTGTAGTCTGCAGTGAAGCAGTCTGATGGTAACGTGTTCCGCAGGTGTAAAGTTCTTGGAAATTTTGTTTGGTTTTTAGGTATACACACGAAGAAACTGAAGTTCTTTGCAGTGGAGGTAGAAAGAGTTCTTGCTGTGAATGTCTTACGGGGAGGGACAGAGATTGGAGTTTTCTTTTATAGTAAATCAGTTGCCAGAAAGAGAGCAATCTGAGGAAATAAAATAAAGAGGGGGCAAAGAAAGAAAGAGGGAGTGGTCAGAAAAAGAATATTGATTTAAAGGAAAATGTTAGATACACCTTTTTATCTATTTTATTTTGCTGTCCATGCTCCCGGACAACGTCAAGTAGCCCCGCTAATAATAGTTAAAGTATATTTTTTGCTGTCACCTTATCACAAGTCGTCCCAACAACAAGTAGGGCTGAGCATAGAGATATATTACTGTAATGAGTGCGAGGGTAGTTGTTAAGTAAAAATGCGCCCGGGGGGGGGGGGCCTTTTATCTAATTTTTACTTATTCATTAGCGGCGCTGGGGGCACATTTACATAGAAAGGACAGTTAACATACATGTGTCCTAGCAGGGAGACTCGACGTTGCCCAGGATTAAATGATTTATAAATTTATTTTTACGTAAGGACTTGAATTAAAGTTTAAAATGCAAAAGTCAAGTATCATGCTTCAATAGTGCTCTAAGCAGAAACATTAATTTCGAACATGCCTCTGTTATATCAAAGAATCTACCGTTGATTTTATATGCCTGTCCTTACTGCTTGTGTGGTTATAATATTGAATTTAAGATTAAGACGAAAAAGTTAAGTATCATTGTGAAATTGTGCTTTAAACAGAAACATTGATTTCAAACGCACCCGTCATATCCAAGAGCCTACTGTTGATTTTTTATGTTGGGCCTTTCTGCTTGTGCGGTAATAAAACTTCTCAAATGCACGTATGATGTTAGGTTGTGTAAGGTGTTAACTTCGGTCAAAATTGCATGTTCCTGCTTTAATTGGATTATTTTGATTATCGATACTTATCGCAGACATTCCGATACAAAACCTATCTAAGAAAACTGCCAGACACAAAGTACCTTCGTATGAAATTTCATAAAAAATCGACACATCGTTTTTGAGTCCATAGGGAACGACACACACGGACAAAATTCCTTTTATACAATATTAGAAATAGATATATGTTAGCAGGTGGGAGGGCCCTATTCTGCCGGTCGTAAAATAGACTTGAATATATTTTAATTCATGCAGATTTCGTATTTATTATTGCAGAGTCAATTCTCTATTGAATATTATATATATGTATCTATATTTTTTTTTTACATAGGCATCACCACTTATCAAGGCCAAGAGGCCACTCGAGGATAAGGGTTAAAGAATGTACAGTAGAAATTGGACAATATAGTAATCATTAGTAATGGAAATTCGGTAAATTTGTTAACTTATATGGAACGGCTCATCAAGAACTTGTTTACATTAGACTTGAAGACAACCATATTGTAGTCAGCTGGAAAGCAGGAAAACGGAAGACAATTCCACGGCGTGCAGTTCTAAGAAAGTAGCTTTTTTCATGTAATCTACGTTTAGGTTTAGGCACAGATAAAGAGTGGGGGGGGGATTATTGATAGTGTTTTCAGCTAGACGAGTGTTTCTTGTGAAAGTTTGGCAAGGGGGGGGACCATAGATTGAAGCTCAGCCGAACACTTTCCATGAAAATAACGATACAGCAGAGACAAACTCGCAACATCTCATCTATGAGATAGAGATTGCAGGGAAGAGAAAAGGATATCTCTTACAAGACTACGAAGTCTATTTTGAACTCTATCAAGGCAGGATAAGTCCTTTCTAGCAGCTCCTGCCCAGATATGGCAACAGTATTCCATCCTTGGACATACCTGGCTCTTATATAGATAGAGAATTGCATCAGAAGTGAGATATTTACTGGATCGATAGAAGGATCCCACCATTTTTCCAGCGGCCGTGACAACAGATTTGATGTACCTGTTCCATTTAAGATCAGGAGTAAAGGTCAAGCCCAGAAGCTTGTCAAAACTTGAGGCCTTCTCAAGACGAGAGCCATTCATTTCTACTGATGCCAGATGGGGGATCAGAACGTTGATGATGTAAAGAG
The DNA here is from genome assembly GCF_053919585.1 of Euprymna scolopes. Lineage (NCBI taxonomy): Eukaryota > Metazoa > Mollusca > Cephalopoda > Sepiida > Sepiolidae > Euprymna > Euprymna scolopes. Next base: position 81,705,386 of record NC_136514.1, read on the forward strand.
AGAAGCTTGGTTTTAGAGTACCGATTTCAATAGTTCAAAAAAAATTTTTTTAAATAAAAATTAAAAAAAATGACTTGGGTGCCATCAGCTAGAATCGAAACCAAAACATTTAGTGCTTCATCCGCATTCCCTACCGTTTGAGCTAACCCGGCAGAGATAAAAAGTTAAAATTAACTCATTTTTAGCTATGATTCGTTTTACGCATGCGCAAACGAATACAAATCTGTTGACAAGTTGAAATGAACATTTTGCATTTAAACTCATTGACTTCTGTACATCCTACTACTCCATCCAAACAAAGGTTTTACTTGTTATAGACCAACCCTGGTGTACGATTTCCTGTTAATTTCAGTGTTATATGACCAGTAATTTAAGATCTACTGTTTTACTTATATAATACAAGCAGGGTGACCCGACATTCCCCGGGATTGACGGATGATCAACGAATTTTCATATGTTTATATTTTTATTATTATCGAAATCGATGAAATAGCCCATTTTTTTTTTCAATCAAATCGATTGATTGCCTGCTCTAATTGGGGATGTATTGCGATGTACCCGGAGGAAGTTTCACATATCTTTGGCAGTGACTAAGTTCACAATATACTGTAGTCTACATTGCACTGTAGAGAACCTATTAATTTTATAAAATGCTTGAATTAAAGTTTAAAATGCAAAAGTCAAGTATCATGCTTCAATTGTGCTCTAAACAGAAACAAATTTCAAACACGCCTCTGTCATATCAAAGAACCTAATGTTGATTTTATATGTCTGGCATTACTGCTTGTGCGGTGATAATGATTTGAATTTAAGTTTAAAATGAAAAAGTTAAGTGTCATGGAGAAACTGTGCTTTAAACAGACATTAATTTCGAACACGCCCCTGTCATATCCAAGAAGCTACTGTTGATTTTATGTTGGGCCTTTCGGCTTGTGTAATAATAAAACTTCTCAAATACACTTGTGATGTTAGGCTGTGTAAGGTGTTAACTTTAGTAAAACTCGTCTGTTTCTTCTTTTATTGGATTATTTTGATTATTGATACTTTCTGAAGACATTCTGACACAAACCCTATCTAAGAGCATTGCCAGGCATATAAACCACCTTCGTGTGAATTTTTTTTTTTTTTCTTACAAGGTGTCACCACTAATCACAGCCCGGGGGCCATTCAAGGATAAGGATTAACAAGTGTACATTAGTCAATCTGACAATATCGTAGTAATCATTAATAGTGGAAATTTGATAAATTGGATTACTTAAGGGAATAAAAAGAGGAAGTAGAACAAAGAAATACGAAACGAAGCTGGGGTGGGGTCGTTGGCCAAGGTGTAGTAGTTATTAAAATGACAACGTGTGGTATTAGGTTGGTGCAAAAAAAATTGGGGTTTGTTTTACCGTACACAGATTCGAAAAAGTTGTCACAAAACAAATAGAACAAATAAATGCTATCAAAGGCAAGATAAGTTACTTTTCTACCTAACTGGATATGTTTTTAGTGTTTTTATTTGATCTAACATGTTTATTCGGCTCGAAAGACATACAGTGTTTACCGATGTATTGGAAAATGCAAAATGGCGACCGACTCTCTCTCGGAGACAGTAAGTTTGGGAAAAGGAATTATAAATAAAAAAAAAACAGTCAAAACACTGTTTAAAACCCGCCGAATAAATGTCAGCCTATGTCACGGTAACTTTTATATATTGAGCGAGTTTCTAACAGTACTTTGTTTTTTTTGTTTTTTTTTAATTTTTTTTTTTATAACTTATTTTCCCAAACTTACCGCCTCAAAGAGAGAGTCGGCTGCCAGTTTAAATTTTTCAGACATTTTCACTCATTACAACATTAGAATTTATAATTAAAAAAAAAATTAAAATAAAAAAAATAAAAATTTAAAAAAATTAAAAAAATGGATTCCTGTCAGCATTCGAACGTTCAAACCCGTTCAAACCCGTTCAGTTCTCCTGTTCTCCCGTTCTAGACTCCCACGTTCAAACCCGTTCAGTTCTCCTGTTCTCCCGAACTAGACTCCCACCACCTTGACTTCCGGCCTTATATTACCCATTTTGGTGTGTGACCTCATTAATATGTAAATCACATCCCCCCCCCACCGATCCTTAAAGATCACCTCATGAACTTAAAACCTTGCTAGTCTCTACTAGCCCACACTACTCGGCTAGACACAGTTAGCCCTCACTTTAAAGTAACGAGTCCTTTATACGATACAACTGAATCGCATTTCCAATTCTTCATTTAAAACGAGGATATTTTCAGAAAAAAAAAAAAAAAAAATGAATTTTATTTGAAAAACTCGATACTAGTGCACTTATTGATCCGTGCTTAAATAATAGGCACCGCCAAAATGGCCGAAAAATCAAGTTGTTGATTTTTAAAACGAAATTACATTTATTAAAATCCATTATTTCTGAGTAACTTTTTTTTCCAGAAAGATAAAACCCTGAATTTTATCATATAGAAAGCAGAATAATGTAAAACATTTTCTACTATTTTTAATTAAATTTGAAATGTTAAATTTTCCCTAAAAGTTAACAATTGGGGTTTTTTGTTTTGCACAAAAAATGTATATAAATAGTTAAAAAAAAAAAAAAAAAAGAAAAAAAAAGGGTTTTGAAAGAATTAATTTGTTTATTTCTTGTCTAACTAAGATTTAGGGTGATTTTCTACGAGAATATGCAAAAATATTATAATATAAGTACCTGGATTTCAAATACTTCCACTTATTCATATAGACAACCAGTTACTTCGAGTCGAGGATTACTCTGTTTACATTTGTACTTGATAAAAAGCAAACTACGGAAGACCAAAAAAGAAAAGAATTTTCAGTGACGAAAATTTCAATGTATTATTAACGCTGAGGCTGGCCAGTACCAGATGGGTGACCAATTGTATGAGTTTGGTTTTTAATGTGTATGGGGGCTAGGCTCTCCAAAATGGGGAGGGGGGGGCAATTTAAAGCAGAATAAAAAAAAAAATATTTCAGCGCTTTTGGTCCATCGTAGTCGAAAGGCGGCAAACGTTTCCAAACTGGATCGAAAAAAAAAATGATATTTTTAACACAAAGGGCACAATATTTATCAAATTATTTTTGTATCGATTCTTCAAAGCATGCCCTGTTTAATAATGGTCATGCATTATTCGGCTCGCTAAAAAGAACTTGTTAATTTATTTATCAAAGATTTTGAAATGGCTTTTTTCGTATAAATATTTAAAAAAATTTTTTTTGTTTTGCTTAACTTAAATTATTTTATTTAACATATTCACTGAATTTCACACTTCAAAACTCAAAAGCGGGATAATTAAACACAATCGAAGTTCTGATATTCAGACATCAAAATAAGGTATGCAAACAATTGTTTTTTAATCTATAATCCCGTCCCTTACAACAACACAATGTTTTGTTCAGTTTCAGATGATTATTTTAAGCATATTTGGAACCCCTTCAAAACAAGGGGAGGGGGGTTGTAAACAACAACAAAATATATATATATTGTTTATGAAAAATAAGTACACTGTTATAAAGTTCATTCTTCTCTTAATAATCGCTGAAAATTTCGTATTGATTGGATAATTACCTGCTTTTTAGTAGATTTTTAAAAAGATGGTCTGTCAAAAAGTACTTGCCTGCTCCCCCAGTTTTGGCGGTGCCTAAATAACAAAGTTATATAGAAAGCCATTCTTAACATGGAGAGGGGGAGAATGTTTTGTACCTATTCTGTACTTTAACCTTACAATTTAATAAAAACAGATATCATAAAAATGTAATTAAACTTGAAAGTACTATTTAAAAATTGCGCGGATCAATAAGTGCATTAGTACCAAAAATTCATTTTAAAGCGACGACTTTTTCTAGGAAATCCAACCGAATCCCATTTTAACTTTTTCGGTCAAAGGCGACTTCTTTCCAACCGAATCGAACTTTAACTTTATTTATTTATTGCGGACTATTATTCTTTTTTTCATAGTTGTTTCACAACGTTTCGGCTAACTATCTCTCTGGCCTTCGTCAGGTGGTAACCGCGACGGGATAGGCACTCTGAATCTCCTAACTGCATCCTCAGCAATTACTGCCTTCCATAGTTGTTGTTGTCTCCATAGTTGTCTCACCACGTTTAGGCCAAGTAAGCCTCTGGCCGGATTTGGGTAGGATTGAAACTGCTATCTTCAGACAATGCGCACCTGGAACTGTAGAGACTCAACGTCTATCCACTGTGCCACGCGCCCCGAAGGGCAATCAAGGTTGGATTTTTTGGTCTTATAAATCCACGTTTATTAATTCTCTGATCTTCCATAGTTGGGTCCGTACCGAATGGTATATATATTTAATTGGAATTCATTGAAAACGTGGTGAAACGACAACAACTAGGGTTGGTTGTTTTGTTTTACGGCACATCAACCCTTTTCAGGTTATTTAATGCCGAATCCAAAGATTTAAGAAAAAAATTTTAACAGAATATATTTGTTGTTTTCAAGTCGGTTTCTATTTAACCCATAGTTGGGACCCTAACAGGTACTACCACTCCAGGTCAGAGTGGACCTGGGAGCAGTGGCAATTAAAGGGTAGCTCCACACTCCCCAAAGCCTGCAAGCTGGGGCCTCACCACTGGATATAGTTTAAGGTTATATCCAGGACTAACAACTATGGAAGGCAGTAATTGCTGAGAAAGCAGTTAGGAGATTCGGAGTTCCTATCTCGTCGCGGTTACCACCTGACGAAGGCCAGAAGAATAGTTGGCCGAAACGTCGTGAAACAACAACTGAGATGAGGATAATAGTCAGCAATAAATAAAAACTCATCTCAATAATGAATTCCAATATATTTAACTTTATTTAAAAGCGACAACTTTCTTTTCAAATACAACAGAAATTCATTTTAAATTCCTCATTTAAAATCGACGAATTTTTACGTACAAGTCAACCGAATCGTATTTTAAATAACATTAACTATCTTCATTTTAAAAGAAAAGCGACAACTCTTAAAAAAAAAAAAATCCGACTCGAATTGTACTTTACTGTTCTCAAAACCCTGACGCCTCCACTTCTCCAAAAATCCGACTCGAATCGTACTTTCATAAAATAACTACCAGTTAAGTGTTTGAATAAATATGCACGTGTTTTTAATCATCCGTACCATGACGAACTTTCGTGTTGACTTTCGAATGCGCTTCCAACATTCAACCGAACCGTATTCCAACAGGTTCGTTTCACGATGACAATTTAAACAAAATCCAACGACCCACCCCCACCCCGAGAATACCAACAAAACGAAAAAAGACAAAAAGGCCCGACTCACTTCATCTCCCCCAGACACAATGGTTGCATTTGCTTCCGCTCGCACAAATCGTCCGACACGGTTTCATCGTCGACCTATCTTAACCTCTCTGACCACAACTCGTTTAATTTCCCCTTTCTCAACGTTTTCAAGTTTCGATGTGACTCGTGTAATTTTCTTTCTCAACGAGACTTAAATTTCGTCTCGGTCGCAGCGACTTTATTTTTCAGGATGAAATAGCTTTTAATTAAATAAATTTAAAAAATAAAATGGATTTTTATCAGCATTCGACCGCTCAGTCCGATTATCCCGAACTAGATTCCAGCCATCTTAACTTCCGGTCTTATATCTCATTTTTAGTGTGTAACTTCATTGGTGCACAGTAATTTGCATATCAAACTACAGGTTTCATAATATGTCTACGTATGCACCTTTGGAACGTTCAGCAAACACAACCAAAATGCACATTAATAAATTTATAAACGATTTATTGAAAAAATAAAAAATTAAAAAAATAAAAATAAATAAATAATCTCGTCAAATTAGATAGTTTTATCTCCTCTGGTACCCCTTCTTCATAGTTGAAATTGTCAAGATGGTTGCACATCATCGCGATCGATGGGTCTCACTAAAATTTGATTTAAAAAAAAAAAAAAAAAAAAACGGGCACGTATATTATAGAGATTTTTCATTATCTTCGTTTTTTAATATCTTTGCTAAGCTGCATAAGCACCAAGAATTTAATATCCAATATTTTGGTGCATCTCCATCGAATAATAATCTGCTCGAGCGGTTTCCATTATTTCTTCCGATCCCATAACCTGTTGCGAGTTTCATTGTCAATGAAAAAGATTAGGAATGAACAGAAACTCAAAGGACACGTGTGGACAGATAGAGTGAAGAACATTTTATTGGTATTTATTCGAAAGCAAAATGTGACTAGGTCGTTTTAAATGTGGGAAACAAAACAACTCCCAAAAAAGGGGCATTCTGGAAGTAGGCAAAAATAAAAATTGCCTTAGTATAGAAGGATTTCCCCCTTTCATTGACTAAAGACAAATTAACATTTTATTCTGTACTAGCGGGGGTACCCGGCGTTGCCCGAGTGTTTGTTTCCGGGACGGGGGGGAGTTTTAAAAAATGTTATGGTAGGTAAGTAGGAAGGATCAAACCCGGAGTCATGAGTAAAAGTAGGAAAATAAAGTGTGAAAAAAAAAATAAATAAATAAAACATCTGCAACGTTAATAGTTCGGCCACCAAGAAAAGTCCATTCCAGTTGTTTAGGAAAAAAAAAAAACGACTACGGTATGTCGGCGTGAACGTGAAAATATAATGTGAATTGTCCAGCACGCTAACCACTACGCCACAGAGCACTGCAGCTTAGTTTAGTGATTTTAAATAACTTCACATGAAAGAACTACGAAGCCAAACCGGTGTTCTCTTCTCAACTGTTCCTTGTGAACGATCCCCAAACGGTGTTAAGTGGTGGCAGGGGGGAGGAGGAATTTATTAGAGAGAAAATATTTTACCACTTCCATTGATCTTAACCGATTTTGGCCGTGACTTCTCAGCAGAAAAAGTATAGAAATCTAAGATTATCGAGGAATTTGAGAAATAATAAGCCTATAACACACCTCAGATATTGTTCTGCCGTTTGTGCATATTATATTTGCATGAAATATCTTGATTTTTAATCCTATTAATGTCAAAATCAGACGGAGAAAAAATGAGTTCATTTTATTTATATAGAGAAGAAGAGATAGAAGATGAAGAGAAGAGAAGAAGAGATAAATGTAAAATAAATGTTTAATAATTTTTTCGTTTGTTTTATTCCGTTCAAAAATGTAAAATAAATTAAAAGGGCAGGTCACTCTCGAAGAAAAGAAAATGGACCAATCAGATTAAAGAATCACTTTATGAAGAAGGAGGGGCCGACATTTTTATTTTTCAATTTATATGATGGCGATAAGGCAAACAAAATGACCGGCTTCGATATTTTATTCTACGCATACAATGGTTAATTAAAAAAAAAAAAAAAAAAAAAAAATACTATTTAGCGCAAAATAATTCGTTTGACAATAGAGCCCATCCTCAAATTATTCTCTAGAATTTGTAACGCTAAACTTGGATTCCACCATAAAAGTTTATATTTCCACTGTGAACGGTGAGTTAGACTTATGTAAAAATAAATAAATAAAATACCAAAAAGGTATACCAAATTGACGTTTTCGTATTAAAGATAGGGGGGGCGCTTTAACTGGAGTTATCTCCCTTTGGCTTGTTCAACAAATTTCGTAATGGCTGACTTCAATGTGCTCTCATAAAAACGTGTTTTTCTGTTATAAAATAAAAACTATTCGATCAAATTAAATGAATTTTTTTTTCGGAGAACTTCAATCCAAAACAGATACGTACAATATAACCTTCTTTTTTTCGATATTTTCATTTTTTAATGTCTTTATTAAAAACTTTACAAGTACTTTTTTTTTTAATGTCTTCACTAAACTGTATAAGCGCCAAAAAATAATTTTTATAATTTTTTGTCTGGTAAATAATTTACGCCGCAAAAGTACACATTTACCACAACCCGATGAAAAAAAGATGAAAAAAAAGCCGAAAAAAAAAAATGCAAGGGGGGAGTGGTATCACTTCCATACACCTCTGAATCAAGACGGAAAATTACTGTCTTTACTTGTCTTCCCGGCATTACAATGGTTCTACCATTTAGAGAGCCGTGGTCGCCGACGCTGTTAAAACCGCAGGGGGCAGGGCCACTGCATGCAAGCACTACATGTTTATGGAAAGGAAATTTTATTTTAATCTAATAAATGTTCAGATAATTAATATTTTGCGTTGTTGCATTACTTTTATGTTTTTTTTTGTTTTTTTTGTAGTTCTACACTTTATCGCCGAAACTGGAGACGCCATTTTATTTCGCGCACCTGCAGTTTCAATGCAAGGGAGAAACCATTATTTTAAACTATGGTCGAAGCATGAAATAAATAACAAAAAAAAAAAAAAAAAAAAAATGAAGTTGGCGAACGATTGCTTCCGGAAAGAATAAATTAACCTAAAATTAACATTTATTACTTTATTTAATGTTTAGAATTATTTGTTAAAAAATTTTTTAAGAAAATCCAATGTTTTTATTATTATTATTATTATTATTATTACATTTTCACCCCAAACAAGGCATGTTGCCACTTTTATGTAGGGAGCTACTATCAGGGACATAAGCTACAGGGATACTATGTAGGGAGTTGGGCAGCAAGATGTCGGTTCACGTTACACTTGAACATCAGCATGTCTGTACAGTTGGGGAAGCAGGGACCCGGAAGGGAATTCCAAAGTCTAGGTGTTCTGGGGGAAGAAACTACTGGAGTAGAAGGCTCTTTTACATCTAGGGATCTCAACTGTGAAGGGGTGGGATTTAGCTGCTTGTCGGGAGTATTTACGTCGAGGGAGTACAAGTGCTTGCAGTTCGTCAGAGCAAATTACAAAATTGTTTTATTAAAATTATATTTTCTTACGCAAACTTTTCAATAAATGTTTTTACAATTTAAATTTTTATACAATAAATGTTTTGGTTTTCAAATGGCGATCGCCCAGTTTAAACAATTATGGATATCATTTCATTTTCTGTTTAAAAAAAAAAAAATGTTTCATGAAAAAACTTTCCCGTTTTCATTAATTAAATCGAAACATTTTCAATTATACAATTATGAATATATATTCTCTTTCACTTTATTTATTTATTTTTTTTTTTTCATAGTTCTTTCCGGAAATTTAATTTTTTTGTTACTTATTTCTAATTTCGGCCGTGGTTTAAAATACTGACTTCCCCCTTGGATTTGGACATCAGGTGCATGAAATAAAATGGCGTCTTCAATTTCGGCGATAAAGTGTAGAAACACTATTTTTTTTCTTTTTTTTTTTTTAAGTAAAAGTTTTCTGAAACTTGACAGTTTTGGACAGGGTCTTTTGGAATTGTCACCCTCTGTTCCAAAAGGAGTTTAAAAAAAAAAAAAAAAAAAAAAAAAAAAATCACAAAAAATAAAAATTGTTCAAAATCACCAAAATGCGCAAAATTCATTTTGAGTTTATATACGACTATTTAATTATTCAACGGTGCGTATTCTTAAAGATGACCTAGGTTTTTTTTTTTTTTTTTTTTTTTTCCAAGAAATTCTTGGCATGTTTGTCGGTATGAATGACAACAAAAAAGTATTATTTGAAAGCTGAGCCGATAAATAATTCGTATTTAAGGCGTGTAACAAAGTGCAATGTTTTGAATACCTGACACCTATTTCAGTGATAAAAAAAAATGTTTCTCTCCACACGCAAAACAAAAATAACTTCCTTAAAACAGTACTTGTTTAGGGTAAAATCCCTTCAAAACGTATTGAGTATTTTTATATGAGAAAATAAAACTGTATGCATTACAAATGTTTCTTTTCTGTTTCTTACGTTATACATTATGAGGCATTTCGTCTTAGAAGTTTTACTGTATCTACTGAACGTCAGCCATATTTCATATTCTTCATTAGTTATTTACACGAGGCCTACACATTTTAAACATGATTTTCTCTAGTTCAGATGGGTACCCGGTACAGTAAAACTTGTAACTCGAAATGCCCCCTTATGTACTAATGTATAATATAAACAGAAAAGAAACATTTGTATTTTTATTTTCTCATGTAACCTCAATACGTTTTGAAGGGATTTTACCCTAAACAATTACCGTTTTAAAGGAAGTTATTTTTGTTTTGCTTGTGGAGAGAAATAAACATTTTTTTCATCACTGAAATAGGTATCAGGTATTCAAAACATTGCACTTTGTTACACGCCTTAAATACGAATTATTTATCGGCCCTCAGCTTTCCAAAAAAAAAAAAAAAAAAAACACTTTGTTGTCATTCATACGGACAAACATGCCAAGAATTCCTTGAAAAAAAAAAAAAAAATCGTAGGTCGTCTTTGTCGGAAATTTATCTTGCTTCCAAATAAATCCGACGTTAAAGTTACTAACCTAAAAAAAAAAATAACAGCATGGAATAAAAGGAGGGGGTAAAGAATAAAATATAAAGGTTTTGTTTTGAAACGAAGAGATTTTATTCACAATAAAATTAGTTGCAAAATTTTCCCTTTGCGGGCATTAAATTTAAAAAAAAAAACGCCAAGGTAACATATAATGAAAAAAAAATAACAGTTCTCATAATGAAGATGTCGTATCCATGAACGAATACAATAATAAGATTCAAAATAGTATCTCCTAATCACACTCATATGTAGTAAATTTTAGGAGCGTGCTCACAAATTGAAAGCCAGTCAGGCACGTGCCTTTTTCTTTTTTTTTCGTTTAAAGCCCCTTTAGAATTTTCTCCCCCTCCATGTGCGAGCAAAAAAAAAAAAAAACGTGGCCACGCAGATGGATTTCAGAAGCATGCCTCGTCGCATGTCCGGGGTATTCTTGCCGGGTTTTCTTCTTTGAAGGAGGTGCCAAAATTCCTTGTCACGTAAAATAAGGTCATTTTTTAAAATAATTACACTCCTTCAAAAATATGTGCAAAACCGTAGCCACATAGATATTTTTCAGAAACATGCTTCGTCGCATGCCCGGGGTATTCTTGCCGGGTTTTCTTCTTTGAAGGAGGCTTGTCAAAATTCCATTTTCAGCGCTGGGCAATGAAACGAACGTCCAATATCCTCGTTGCCGGAATTTCAAAAGAGGGTGAATCTCACGCTGGGCTCGTGACCTCATCACGGAGCTAGCATTTCCCTTTTCTCCAAATTAAAGGGAGTTTCGTCCAAACCCAAAATGTACGAAACTAAGAATAAAAAAAAGATACAAAATACAAAAACTCAAATACAAGAACCAGATAAATAAATGTAAATGGGGGGGTGCACCATTATTGGTACAAAAAAAAATTCCAACATCTTTAAGAATACGTACCGTTGAATAATTAAATAGTTGTATATAAACTCAAAATGACTTTTGCTCATTTTGGTGATTTTGAACAATTTTTTTTATTTGTCATTTTTTGAAAAACTTTTCAGAACACTAACAGAGGGAAACAATTCCAAAAGACCCTATCAGAAACTGTCCACGTTTCGGAAAACTTTCACTTAAGAAAAAAACATACATAAAAGTAATGCAACAACGCAAAATATTAATTATCTGAACATTTATTGGATTAAAATAAAATTAAGAAATTTCCTTTCCACAGACATGTAGTGCTTGCATGCAGTGGCCCTGCGGTTTTAACAGCATCAGTGACCAAATGGTAGAGCCATGGTAATGCCGGTAGTTCCCGTTGCTTTCCATCTTGATTCAGAGGTGTATGGAAGCGGTACCCCAACTAATTTTTTTATTTTAGTCTTTTTCATCGGATTATGGTAAATGTGTAGTTTAGCGGCATAAATATTTGACAAAAAAAATAAGTTATTTATTATTATATAAAACACAGACCCTAAGGCCGAAATAAAACCAGACAAAAAAAAAAAAAAAAAAAAATTTTATTATTTTTTTTCATCATTTTTATTAGACTAGATGTATGGCATTCGAGGCCGCCATATTGCTTTTAAAATTTGGCCCTTTTAAGTTTTGACAGATTAGCCTTAAAAGGCCAAATCCGGCACTTTCTTACGCTTTTTCGTAGAACCGCTTTTTTTTTGTCTGCAAAAAAAAAAAAAAAAAAAAAAAAAAATTTTCCGGTTTTATTTTTGCCTTTGGGTCTAATGTGTTTTTTATAAAAATATTTTTTTATAATTTTTCTGTCCGTCAAATAATTTACGCCGCTAAAATACACTTTTACCCATATTATTATTGAGTCTAATCTACCAGATAAAAAAAAAAAAAAAAAAAAAAAATCAATATTTAACATTTCAAAGGGTGCTCCGTTTCTAATACAACATTCTGGTCCCCCATGTAAACATCGACTTTTTTTTACGCTACGTTGTGTGAATTTAACCCTTTTTAGCCTTGTTTGTGTGCAAACGGTTTTTAAACAGGCTAAATTAGCGAAATTTAGCTGAAAATGTCGATACTTCCAAAATGAGGGATCGATTGTTGTATGGTACTTCTACACTATTGGGGCGAGATTTTGTAGTCGATAAATGTATTTTTCAGATAAAAAGAAAAAACAATGGTTTCAAATAATTTTTTTTTTTGTCAATTCTAATTAAAATGGTAGCTTCCAAATTAGGCAGTCAATATTACTGAAATCTATCTATATATCTATAAAAGTGAACGTGTCTGTGTGTCTGTACATTTCCCTACGCAATAACTCAATTTTTAGTCTACAAACTCGAAATTTGATATACAGGGTACTGAGATTTGGGAAAATCGATGTGATCGGTTTTCAGCCAGAAATTTGGTTGTTAAGGGATCAAAGTTCAACGATTCGACCTTTGAGAACTCTACCAAACTCCTCCGACAATTTGGGGTCTAAACACTTGAAATTTTAGATAGAGGTTCCTTTGACATGGATCTAACTTAATAAGATGATTTGAGCCCAAAACAATAAATGTTAAGGGGTCAAAGTTTAAAAAAATTTATGTTTTTTTTTTTTGCTCAGCATACAACTCTAAACACCCGGGCAACGCCGGGCCGAAATGCTAGTATATCCATAAAAGTGAACGTGTGTGTGTGTGTGTGTGTGTGTGTGTGTGTGTGTGTGTGTGTGTGTGTACACATTTCCCTACGCAATAACTTTGTCAATTTTAAGTCTACAGACTCGAAATTTGATATACAGGGTACTAAGATTTAGGAAAATCTTTTGGATCGGGTTTCGGGCAGAAATTTGGCTGCTAAGGGGGGGTCAAAGTTCAACGATTCGACCTTTGAGATCTCTACCAAACTCCTCCGACAATTTTGGGGCTACACACTTGAAATTTTAGATATAGGTTCCTTGGACATGGATCTAACTTAAGTTGATTTGAGCCCAAAACAATAAATGTTAAGGGGTCATAATAGGTCAAAGTTTAAAAAAATTGACCGCTTTTTTTTTTTTTCCTAAATATACACCTCATAACACTCGGGCATCGCCGGGCTGAAATGCTAGTCTAGATATCTATAAAAGTGAACGCATCTGTGTGTCTGTCTGTGTGGCTGTGTGTACATTTTTTAGTCTACAGACTCGAAATTTGATATACAGGGTACTGGGATTTGGGAAAATCTTTAATCGGTTTTCGGACAGAAATTTGGTTGTTAAGGGGTCAAAGTTCAACGATTCGACCTTTGAGAACTCTACCAAACTCCTCCGACAATTTTTTTTTTTTTTTTTTTTTTTTTTTTTATTACATTTTCACCCCAAACAAGGCAAATTGCCACTTTGGTGTAGGGGGCTACTATCAGGGGCAACAACTACTGGGGTACTATGTAGGGATTTGGGCAGCAAGGTGTCGGTTCACGTTACACTTGAACTTCTGCACGTCAGTACTGTTGGGGAAGCAGGGACCTGGAATGGAATTCCAGAGTCTTGCGGTTCTGGGGAAGAAACTATTGGAGTAAAAAGATCTTTTACATCTAGGGACCTCTACAGTGTGGGGGTGGGATCTAGTAGCCTGTCGGGTTTGTCGAGGGTGCTCGCGTCGTGGGGGCACAAGTGATTGCAGTTCATCAGAGCATTCACCACTAAAATACTTGTAGAACAGGCAGAGGGATGCAACATTTCGTCGATGGGACAGAGGCTGAAGCTTAGATGCCAGTTCAGGGCCTATCAGATTTGCGACTCTCTTTTGAACCTTGTCAAGGAGCGAGAGACTAGTAGCAGATGCACCAGCCCAGATGTGGCAGCAATACTCCATACATGGGCGAATGGTGGCCTTATAGAGGTACAGAATACTTTCGGGTGTTAGTAGTTTTCTAGCACGGTAGAGAGAGCCTACCTTTCTTGCAGCGGCCCTGGCAATGCCTTCAATGTAATTGTTCCAACTCATGTTTCCTGTGAACGTTAGGCCAAGGAGTTTGAAAGATGGACTCTCAGATAAAGAGTCGTTGGCCATTGCTATTGGTGGTAGAGAGGGTTTCTTGTAATTATTGAATGAAACTAGTTTAGTCTTGGCAGCATTGAACGCGACCAACCACTTTTGTCCCCATTCCACTACAGATTGGAGGTCTTCCTCTAGTGTTTCTGCCATTTCTTTAGAAATGTGTTCATTCGTCTTCCTGTCGTGTCTGCCATAGAGTGTAGTGTCATCAGCATATATACCCATCTCAGAGGCAATGTTGTCGGGGAGGTCATTTATGAATATCAGGAACAATAGAGGTCCAAGGATAGAACCCTGGGGCACTCCCGCATTTATATCATATTGTTTAGATGTGCGACCGTCGAGGACTACCTGGATTTTTCTCTTATCTAAGAAGGATTTAATTATGTTAAGTATTCTACCAGTGATACCGTATGATCTGATTTTACTGAGGAGACCCTCATGCCATACCCTGTCAAAAGCCTTAGATATATCTAGAGCTACCGCTCTGCCTTCCCCCGCTTTGTCCAGTGATTGGTATATACGTTCAGAGATCACGGTGAGGATGTCTGCTGTGGAACGGGCTTGTCTAAATCCATATTGTTTGTCAGTCAGTAGTTTAGCATCTGTAAGATGATGGACTAAAGCATGGTTAATTATGGTCTCAAATATTTTGGCAAAAAGTGGGAGGAGGCTAATGGGGCGATAATTTGATGGGTCTGTCCTTTCGCCAGAATTCTTGAATACTGGTACAACAGAAGCAGTTTTCCAACAGCCCGGAAAGCAAGCTTCATTAAGACATTTGTTGTAGAGTTTGGAGAGAACTGGAGCTACTTCGGCTGAGCACTTTTTTAATAGCACAGCTGGGATAAGATCGGGTCCACATGCTTTTGAGGTGTCAAGGTTTTTTATGATAGCATGCACCTGAGCAGGGGTGGTTTTCAGATCGTCTAGTGTGGCGTCTGTCCGCATAGGAAAGTCAGGTAGGGGGTGGTTGGAAGGGTCCAGTGTGGAGTTTGAGGCAAACCGACTGGCAAGCATGTTAGCCTTGTCGGTTGCTGAGGAGACAACCTCGTGATTGTTGGTTAGTGGGGGAATTGTTGATTGCCCATTATTTACTACACTGTTGTAGATTTTCCAGAAGTCTCGAGTTCCTAGTTTTTGTGCTTCGATGCGCTTTTTAGTGGTTTCCGTAAATTCTCTCTTAGCTGTCGCTATTTCTTTCTTAACGTTATTTCTAGCTTCTATATACTTCAGTCTGTTTGAACTGGACTTATGTCGGTTAAACCTACGGTATGCATGCTGCTTTTGAGTAATGGCAGTTGCACAAGTCGACGTAAACCATTGGGGAGAGTGGGGCTTACTATAAAATTTCCGCATGGGAACATGCGCTTCGATTGCAGTTTTGAACCAGTCAGTGGTCTCGTTTGCACACTGTTCAGCAGGGAGAGAGAAAATATTTTTCCATGGAGCATCTCTAATTAGTTCCCTGATGGCTTCCCAGTCAGCCTTATTATAATATCTCGTTGTTTTGAGCACTGGCTCTTCAGTTTTGGGTCTAGAGTTTAGGGCGATTTCAACCATTATCACTGCATGATCAGCGTTCCCGAGTGGGCTGTGGGCCTTCGCTATGCAGTCATCGGGAACTGTGGTCTACACACTTGAAATTTTAGATATAGGTTCCTTGGACATGGATCTAACTTAACTTGATTTTAGTCCAAAACAATAACTTTTAAGGGGTCAAAGTTAAAAGAAATTGACCGCTTTTTTTTTTTTTTGTTGCTCAACATACACATCTAAAACACCCGGGCAACGCTGGACTGAAATGCTAGTATTAAATAAAACTTTAATTGTGTTAGCAGGTGTGAAATTGCCGCCATCTTGTTTCAATCGAAACGGAAAATTACCTCCTATTTGAACTGTGTCTTACGATCGTTTTCAAATTCTTTTTAAATTTTATTTAATAAATAATTTCTACCTGATCCACTTTTGTAATTTTTAGATATAATCTAAAAAAAAAAAAAAAATTATATATATATATATATATATATATATATATATATATATATGAGGAATACATAGATACCATTGTTTTCATGTGAAATCCAGGTAGGGGCGGCCAAAATTCACCACAGAATTACCCCCACCCTATATGTAACACGATGTAACTTTATTATAAATTAATATTATCAGTATAACTTTTGTACCATTTAAAAGAAGGGCAAAATAAACCAGTAATAATTTTTTTACAAAATTGGCGCTTTAAAATAATGTTCCCATGTAGTAGACATTAGGAACGTGAAAACACCCGTATTTAATAAATCTAGCAAAAATCAATTAATGGTGAAATTTTCGATACTTATCCATTTTAGAATGAAATTACATATAAAATGCAGTTTTCGTAAAATATACGAGGGGAAATATTTTTTTAGTGCGTGTCCCCCGCCCCATATTTATTTTTTCGAAATTCGAACAAAATATATTTAAATCTATCGAAATTTCTATTCTGAAACATAAGAGTTCAAATAAGTAAAAAATATAAAAAAAAAAAATAAAATAAAAATAAATAAATAAGTAAATACACATATTGAACAAAAATTTACCTTGAAGTTGCAATTAAAAAATTGATATAAACTTAAATTAAATAGCGTTTTTTTTTTTTTTCAAATTAATATATACTATAATCAGTCGAATTGCCAAGAAAAAGAAACTTCGTAAACATTAATTTTTAAAAGATTAAAACGATTAAAATTCCATTATTTCAAAATGTTCCGTTACATGGAATTTTAATTGTTTAAATTTGTTTTTAAATATCAAGTTTTGATATAAACGTGACTCTTGTCAGCTATTTTATCGCCAGATTAAAACCAATTTGAAAATATTATTGCACGAATATTAAGCATTTTGTAGCCCCCCCCCCACCTCATATTTTGTTTGTCTCATTTTACCGAACAAAATATGGAACCCCGTAGGTAACCAAATGAACATTCAGTAAAACCGTATTTCATATTTAATATACAAATGTTTATAATATTAATCGTTAAACTGTAAATCTTAAAACCTAACAAAATTATAACAAAGATTAATTATTAACTGCAGTTTGAAGATAAACAGAGGTTTTAAAAAAATCATTAAGTCGCTTCTGCTTTTCCATAGTTCGTATAGTTAACACAAATCTGACGTCACGGAAACATGCGGCCCATTTTTCACAATCGTTTGGCAGACCCTAGAAATCCACTTTTACAATTTCCGAAATTTGGTCCTAATAGTGTATTAGCAACCGAGCACTCCTTTAAATGTTAAATATTGAATTTTTCGTTGTATTTTTTAAAAATTTATTTACTTATTTGATAATTCTACACTTATCGCCGAAACTGGAGACGCCATCTTATTTCGCGCACCTCTCGATAAAATCCAAGGGAGAAATCAGTATTTTAAACTATGGCCGAAGCATGAAATAAATAACAAAAATTTAAACTAGAGAACGAGTGATTTCTAATAATGTATTTTTCACTTTCTTTTTAATAAAAATTTTTTTTTTTTTAAATAAAATAAGAGAGAGAGAAATCAGTATTTTAAAATATGTCCGAAGTTAGAAATAAAAAAAATTAAACTAGATAATCTTCTGCAAAGAACTACGAAAAAAATAAAGCGAAAGAGAATATAAATGTTTCGATTTAATTAATGAAATTTGGTGCTTACTGATCCGCGCTATTTTTTGGTACTTACTGATCCGCGCTATTTTTTAAATCGTATTTCCAAGTTTAATTAAATTTTTATGTTTTTTTTTTATTCAATTGTAAGGAATAGGTACAAATCACCCTCCCCATGTTAAGAATGGCTTTTTAAATAATAACGTTATTTCAGCACGGACCAATAAGTGCACTGCACTAGTACCTTTTTTTTTTATATATTAAAAACATAAAATAAAAAAGACATTATTAAAAATCAATCGTTCTCCAGTTTAATTTTTTTTTTTTTTTTTTGTTATTTCATGCTTCGGCCATAATTTAAAATACTGATTTCTCCCTTGGATTTTATCGACAGGCGCGCGAAATAAAATGGCGTCTCCAGTTTCGGCGATAAAGTGTAGAAGTACCACTTATTTTTATTTATTTATTTATTTATTTTTATAATCTCGTAGATTAATGACTATTCGATGAGAATCCAATCTCTCCAATCTCTGGTCCCCTCTCGCCAATCTTTCACGAAAAACACCCGTCTAGCTGAATCCACTGTGAAAAATTTCCCCCACTCTATATCTGTGCCTAAATCAAAACGCGGATTCCATGAACAAAGCTTCTTTCTTAGAACTGCACGCCTGTGGAACTGTTCCGTCTGCCTGCTTCCCACCGGACTACAACTTGGAGGTCTTCAAGTCTAACGTTAATTCCTGAACCGCCCCCTTAAGTAAACACTTCAAATCTCCACACTAACGTAATGTACTTGCAATAACCCTTATCCCTGAGTGGCTTCCGGCCTTGAGAAGTGGTGATCACTGTGTAAAAAAAAAAAAAAATCCACATAAAAGATACAAATAAAAGTTACAGAGAGGGGGTACCTCTTTCATACGTGCGCCGTACCTACATTTTTAAATACATTTAAATTCGGTAATGTCCAAGATCAGTACCCAGAAACATCAAGCTACCGAAAGTGGATACGGTTGATTATGAAACGGAACGGAGTCACGACACGAAAAACATTCTAAAAATGTACTTTAGTTTTGACGCTTCTCGTCTTATCACGAAACCTACAAAAAATGACTTAAACAAAAGACACATCAAAGAATAAATATATTTTTTTTTAAATTTAGTTTTAACACTTGTTTTACGACGAAATAAAAATGAATTATATAAATTATATATATTATAAAGTCTCTTTAATATATATTGTTTTCTGTTTCGTCGTAAAACAGCGTTTAAAATTTTTTTAAATAAAATACTTGTTTTATTATTTGATAATACAAGAAGTGTTTTTTGTTTGTTTGTTTGTTTTTTCTCTTGATAACACAAGAAGTGTTAAAACTAAAGTAATTTTAACTCACCGTTTACATTGGAAGTGTCGACTTTTATAGGTTTTCGGGTACATTTACAACGAATAAACACCAACCTATGTTAAGAACGGTTTTCGGAATAGACACTCCCAACCTCCTCAGGTTAAGAAAGGCTTTCGGAATAGACACCCCTAACCTTGTGAGCATACCTAAAAACCTTTAAAAGTTGACGTCGAATGTGAACGAGGAGTTGGACGTAATGTAAAAATGTATCGAATTTAAAACGGAACGAAATTTAAATTTCCGTTCTATTTTTCAACAACCGTAAAACAGCGCAAGTGTTGCCGTAATTTTTTTAAAATAAATATATGATTTCGTTTTTTGTGTCTTGACTGTTCCGTTCCATAATCAACCGTATCCACTTCCGGTAGCTTTTTTTTCCGAGCACTGATCTCGGACATTACCTTAAATTCCTTCTGAATTATTTTTAGGCCATTTAAAGAAAACTTTAAGTTAGTAAAAATGAAAGAAACTTGAAGTTATTCAAAAGAAATGCCCCATGGCAGACAATATAAAAGGTACTTATTTAGAATTAAGGTGCTTGTGCACTTGTTAAACAGTGCTATTTTTAAATAGTATTTTCTAGTTAAACTAAAGTTTTACGATATTTTTTTATGAAATTGTTAGGTGAAACTTCAAAATAGTTATAAAACACCTATGTTAAGAATGGCTTTCTACATAACGTTTTTATTTCAGCAAGTGCACTGCATAAGTACGAGAATTAAACCTATTCTCAAAACAAAAAT
>NC_136514.1:81732941-81775441 GCF_053919585.1 Euprymna scolopes
ATATCTTAATAAATGGTTGCTTTCCACAGAAGAAACCAGTCCTCAAATGTCCTTGATTCATTTGAGGACTGGTTTCTTATGTGGAAAGCAACCATTTATTAAGTCACCTGACGGGGACTTCTGGGTTTAATCAACCATTTGTCCGAAACATTAGCATGTCCAGTGTCGTGACCATGTAAATTTGTTTATATTAATAAAAATATATCTTGCAGTTCGTTTTTTGAGCACTCTTAATAACATCGTTAAATTCATAAGTTATCATTCTCGAATACTTTTAACCTGGTATATATATATATATATATATATATATATATATATATATATATATATATATATATATATATGAAAATAAGAATTACATATATAAATGGATACGTTTGAAAGGCTAAAAACAACTCATTATTTTTTTAAATAAACAAATTTATTTGTTTATATCAGATATGTTTCGATGCTATACATCTTTATCAATGAAAACTCTGTTTTTTTTTGGGGGGGGGGTCCTTGGCCACATGGTGGAATTCTACAAGCGAGAGTATGTCAGTCCGTGGGTCTTGGTAAGGGTTTGATTTTTTTTAAATAAAAAACAAAAAAATAGTCATTCGCAGGGGTATTGCATATTGCGATCATAGGAAAGAAAAAAAAAACAGACTCTTCATTGATAAGCATGTATAGCATCGAAATATATATAAATTTGTTTATTTAAAAAAACGCATTGTTTTTAGCCTTCCAAACGTATCTATTTATATATGTAATTTTTATTTTCAATTTTCAATTAATATGCAACGTTCAAGTGAAGGTAAAGAAAACAAAATTCTTCAATATATATATATTTTATATGTTTGTTTAAAAGAGAAATATGGTGAGGTTATTTGCGAGCACCGCTCCCGTGGATCAATCGGTAGAACTGCTGACTGTCAACATGATGGTTCTAGATTCAATCGTCGGTTTGGGAGAGGTGCTAGTCTAGTGGCACTGATGACTTTGGAACTCTCTCCCTGTTAACTGCTTTACTGACTGTACTAACATGCAGAAGTTTAAATTTAATGTGAACTAACATTTCTGTTATATAAAAGTCGTTTTGTGTGTGTGTGTGTGTGTGTGTGTGCATGTGTGTATGTGTGCATTCTTGCATGTATGTGCGTATGTGTGTGTGCGTATGTGCGTGTGTGCATATGTGCCTATGTGCGTGTGTGTGCATATGTGTGTGTGCATGTGCGTGCGTGTATATGTGATCATTCATGCGTGTGTGTGTATGTGTGTGTGTGTGTGGGCGTGTGTGGGCGTGCATGCGTATGTGTGTGTGAGTTCCTTCCTCATAAATTCCGAAACGGCTGAGCCTATCTTTTGCAAATTTCACACAAAGCTAATTTATATGTCTGGCAGTGTTCTTAGATATGTTTTATACAGAAATTCATCCGATTGAAAATCGACAAAAAAAAAAAACTATCCTGAGAAAAAAATTTTTTTATAGATAAAAAGGAAGTATTTTCACATAAAGTCACTGAAAAATAAAGAGACAAATTTAAAGAAAATCCTTCCGTGACATTTTGGACATATTCAAGCACATTATTAAATACAACGGAGATATTTTGCTTTATGATTCTTCTTTCTTTCTTTTCTTTTTTTTTTTCGATTATAATCATTTTTATATTAAAATCAAAAATATTGATGAAACTTTCATAGTTATCGCGAACGCTTTCGATTCGACTGTGAATCATCTTCAGGTGTTAATGAAGTGAAAGCGAGTAGGAGCGAAAATGGAAATCAAAAGAGTGAAAAGTGAAATACACCAGAAATTGTATCGAATGATGGGAGGTCAAAAATATATAAAAAGTCGATACAAAATCTAAGTTTTTAAAATCAACAAGTCCATCGGTCAATATTAGTAAAGCGCGTCGTTTATGCGACACGTCAGACATTTTAATATGTTGTTGCTTTTCTTGAATGCGATGTTATTAATTGTAAGGTGCTGGATTCCAGTGTAAGATGCTTCCAGAATTTGTAACTTTTTAAAATTGTTTCTGTGTTGTACAATTTTTGTATTGTCAACAAGGATTTGTCTAAGATTGGAAGGTGGGGGGGGGGGGGCAGTTATGTTCTTTTATTAAATGTTGGTATATGACGCTGGTCTTGTTTAAATGCATAGTAAGTCGGCGAGACAGCGTTGCCGTTGTATGTCCAATGTATGCTTTGGAAATTACTTTCTCCCAAAATAAACATAAAAATAATACATTGAACATACAAATAAATAAATAAATAAATAATAATGATAATAATAATAATAATAATAACAACAACAACAACACTGGAAAATCTGGGGAGACTTGTTGTCACTCCGCTTCCAGGGAACACCACAGGCTGTATTCAATGAAATCTTTGATGACTTATGTGAAAGCTCCTTGTGAGCCAATAATAAGAGTAATTTCTGTATAAATTAAAAAAAAAAAGAATCAAAACACTTTAATTCATACGTTTAATAAAAAAAAAAAAAGAAACCTGTCTAGCTTTAAAATATGAACCAAGATGGCTGCCGGAACAAACACACAAGGATGAGTCTTCTATGAACTTCTTTCTTTCTTCTTTTCCTCTTGCAGCATTATATTGTCATGCATTTTTTTCTATCTAAGCAAATAATTTTATTTTCTCTGAAGAGTATATGCATGAAAAAAGACAGTATTATGTTAAATCCCGAGTCTGTAGACTGAAAATTGACAGAGTAGGGAAATGCACACACACACACACACACACACACAATTTCGCATCTATCTATCTATCTATCTATCTATCTATAAAAACGAACGTGTCTGTGTGTCTGTGTGTGTCTGTCTGTGTACATTTCCTACGCAATAACTTTGTCAATTTTTAGTCTACAGACTCGAAATTTGATATATGGGATACTGAGATTTGGGAAAATCGATGTGATCGGTTTTCGGCCAGAAATTTGGCTGTTAAGGGGTCAAAGTTCAACGATTTGACCTTTGAGAACTCTACTAAACTCCTCCGACAATTTTGGGTCTAAACACTTGAAATTTTAGATATAGATTCCTTGGACATGGATCTAACTTTATAATTTGATTTGAGCCCAAAACAATAAATGTTAAGGGGTCATAATAGGAGTCAAAGTTTTAAAAAATTGACCTCTACTGTCTCTACCAAATTACTCAGACAATTTCGGGTCTAAACATTTGAAACTTGAGATAAAGTGTATTCAGAGATAGGGCAAGCTTTTTCATCGGTTTGGGTCGAAAATTTTTAGTTACCAGTATATAAATGTATGTATGTATGTATGTTTGCATGTGTGCCTAAAACTTTCGACAGAGGCGACGGATTTTACCAAGATCAGTATCGTTTTAAAGTCCGACCTTTCAGACGACAAATATCGAAAAATTGGCTAAAAACATTAATATCTTCACCTTCAACTGGGAACTTTTCTACGGGGGTGAGGGTCGCTTTTTTTGCCGATATTTTTGAAAGTCATCCTCTCCTTCCGATTGTGTAGCCTTAATTTTAAAAAAATTGTTGCTTCCGGTTTGGCGGTGGTCGTAACAGCATAGACGGCAGGGTTTTTTCCCCGTTCTGTTCTTCCTTCGTGGTACGGGTTCGAGCCTGCCTTCCTAGTACCACTTTTTTTTTTTTTTTTGCTTTTTTTTTTTTTTTCAACAGACACATCCAAACACCCGGGCAACGCCGGGCTGAAATGCTAGTATATCTATAAAAGTGAACGTGTCTGTGTGTGTGTGTGTGTGTGTGTGTGTGTGTGTCAGTCTGTTTGTCTGTCTGTGTGTCTGTGTACATTTTCTTTCACAATAACTCTGTCAATTTTTAGTCTACAGACTCGAAATTTGATATACAGGGTACTGAGATTTGAGAAAATCTATGTGATCAGTTTTCAGCCAGAAATTTGGCGATTAAGGGGTCAAAATTCAACGATTTGCTCTTTGAGAACTCTACCAAACTCCTCCCACAATTTGGGGTTAAAACACTTGAACTTTTAGATATAGGTTCCTTTGACATGGATCTAACTTAATAAATTAATTTGAACCCAAAACAATAAATGTTAAGGGGGTCATAATAGGGGTCAAAGTTTAAAAAATTGACCGTTTTTCTTTTCTTTTTTTTTTTTTTTTTGCTCAGCATACACCTCCAAACACCCGGGCAACGCCGGGCTGAAATGTTAGTATATCTATAAAAGTGAACGTGTCTGTCTGTCTGTCTGTCTGTCTGTGTGTCTGTCTGTGTACATTTCCCTACGCAATAACTTTGTCAATTTTAAGTCTACAGACTCGAAATCTGTTATACAGGGTACTGAGATTTGGGAAAATCTTTGTAATTCGTTGTCAACCAGAATTTGGCTATTAAGGAGTCAAAGTTCAACGATTTGACCTTTGAGAACTCTACCAAACTTCTCCGCCAGTTTTGGGTCTGAACACTTGGAATTTTTTACATAGGTTACTTGGACATGGATCTAACTTAATAACTTGATTTGAGCCCAAAACAATAAATGTTAAGGGGTCATAATAAGGATCAAAGTTTTAAAAAATTGACCGCTTCGATCTCTACCAAATTATCTAGACAATTTCTGGTCTAAACATGTGAAATTTGACATAAAGTGTATTCAGAAATAGGGCAAGCTTTTTAATCAGTTTGGGTTGAAAATTTGAGTTACCAATATATAAATGTATGTATGTATGTTTGCAAGTCTACTTAAAACTTTCGACAGAGGTGACGGATTTTTACAAGATCGTTTTGAAGTTCGACCTATCCGGCGAGAAATATCGAAAAATTGGCTGAAAACATTAATATCTTCACCTTTAACTGGGAACGTTTCTACATGGGGGGTCGCTTTTTTCGCTGATATTTTCGAAAGTCATTCTCTCCTTTCGATTGTCTAGCCTTAATTAAAACCTATGTCACTTCCGGTTTGGCGGTGGTCATAACAGCAAAGACGTCAGTTTTTTTCCCGTTCTTTTCCTCCTTTGCGGTACGGGTTCGAGCCTGCCTTCCTACTACCACTTTTTTTTTTTGCTCAACAGACACCTCCAAACACCCAGGTCACGCGGGGATCCCATGCTAGTATTTCTATCTATATATCTATAAAAGTGAACGTGTCTGTCTGTCTGTCTGTGTATCTGTGTGTCTGTGTGTGTATATTTCCCTACGCAATAACTCTGTCAATTTTTAGTCTACAGACTCGAAATTTGATATACGGGATACTGAGATTTGGGAAAATCTATGTGATCGGTTTTCGGACAGAAATTTGGTGATTAAGGGGTCAAAGTTCAGCAGTTTGACTTTTGAATACTTTACCTAACTCCTCCGACAATTTTAAATTTTAGATATAGGTTCCTTGGACATGGATCTAACTTAATAACTTGATTTGAGTCCAAAACAATAAATTTTAAGGGGTCATAATAGGGGTCAAAGTTAAAAAAATTGACCGCTTTTTTTTTTTTTTGCTCAACATACATCTCCAAATACCCGGGCAACACCGGGCACCCATGCTAGTATATCTATAAATATGAACGTGTCTGTGTACATTTCCCTATGCAATAACTCTGTCAATTTTCAGTCTACAGACTCGAAATTTAATATACAGGGTACTGAGATGTGGGGAAATATTTGTGGTCGGTTTTCGGCCAGAAATTTGGCTGTTAAGGGGTCAAAGTTCAACGATTTGACCTTTGAGATCTCTACTAAACTCCTCCGATAATTTTGGGTCTAAACAATTAAACTTTTAGATATAGGTTCCTTGGACATGGATCTAACATAATAACTTGATTTGAGCCCAAAACAATAAGTGTTAAAGGGTCATAATAGGGGTCAAAGTTTTAAAAAATTGACTTCTGCTGTCTCTTCCAAATTACTCAGACAATTTCTGGTCTAAACATTTGAAATTCGACATAAAGTGTATTCAGAGATAGGGCAAACTTTTTAATCCATTTGGATCGAAAATTTGAGCTACCAATATATAAATGTATGTATGTATGTTTGCATATCTGCCTAAAACTTTTGACAGAAGCAACGGATTTTCACAAGATCAGTATCGTTTTGAAGCTTGACTGGCTAAAAACATTCATTTCTTCACCCTCAACTGGGCACTTTTCTACAGGGAGGGGTCGCTTTTTTCGCTGATATTTTCGAAAGTCATTGTCTCTTTTTGATTGTCCAGCCTTAATTTAAACCTACATCACTTTCGGTTTGCCGGTGGTCATAACAGCAAAGACATCACGTTTTTTTTTCACATTCTTTTCCTCCTTTGCGATACAGGTTCGAGCTTGCCTTCCTACTACCACTTTTTTTTTTTTTTGCTCAACACACACCTCCAAACACTCGGGCAACACCGCGCTGAAATGCTATATATATATATATATATATATATATATATATATATATATATATATATATATACCATTAACGATTACTACACTAACACTTTACATTCATTAACCCTTATCCTCAAGTGGCCTTCGGGCCTTGATAAATGGTGACTCCCTTGTAAAAAAAAAAACTACTTATGTGAATCAGGATTCTCAAATTTAGTATAAGTTTGGTGCAAAAATAATGCCGTTTTTAGACGTTCAACTATACATAAAAAACATTTTTGCACCAACCTAATAGCAATAGAAACCGTCTGCAAGCCGAGGATGGTAATAGAGTATTGTCAGAAACAGCTTCCTGCATAAACAAACTGATTGACTCTATGAATCAGCAGAAAAGGTTTGATTTTTTTTTTTTTTGTTGGTTGTTTTTTTGTTTTTTGTTGGTTGCATGTATAAAACTAATTTATACAAAACCTAAAATCCCAAATAATAAAAAAAGGTTCTTTTTTATCTTGTTTTTCTGTCACTTTATGATGGTTATGACCCTTTTTTTTTTCTTTTTTTTTTTTTTTTTTTGCATGGGATTAGAGACTAAATGGAAAAATACATAAAGCCAAGGATTCGATGATGAAATAAAGGTTGAGAATGACTGGGTACTGTTGTGACATCTTAGGGTGGGAGCTAAAAGCCTCATTTCCTGCTATGGCAGGGTTCAAAACCGACTTCTTAATCTACATCGTCCTTCCTAAGTGTCCCTGTCGGTGGGGCATTAGAATACGCCGACTGCCCCCCTGCAGAGGGTAAAAGTCCCTCAATGGAGGTCCTCGATATGACCTTAAACTATATCCAGTGGTGAGACCCAGCTTGTGGGCTTTGGGGAGTGTGGAGCCACCCTTTAATTACCTTTGCTCCCAGGTCCACTCTGATCCGGAGTGGTAGTACCTGTTAGGGTCCCAACTATGGATTAAATAGAAAACGACGTGAAAACAACAAATATACTCTATTAAAAAAATTTTTCTTCACAATCTTTGAATTCGGCATTAAATAACCCGAAAAGGGTTGATATGCCGTAAAACAAAAACAACCAACCAACCTTCCTAAGTGTGTGTGTGTGTGTGTGTGTGTGTGTGTGTGTGTGTGTGTGTGTGTGCAGTCAGCACCAACCCTATTCAGGGTTTAACTGGCTTCCTCCGAAGGAGGAAGTTTCATGGGAGTATGAAATTCACAAGCGGTCCCCGGTCGCATGTATGTCCCCGTTAGGGGAGATGACGACGTTAGGTTTTTGCAAATTTTTGCAGGGAGGTGTCGACGTCCTCCTACATACAGCACCTGGACTTCCCAAATTGGTCACCCATTTTAGTAATGTCCAGGCTCAACGTTGTTTAACTTCGGTGATCTGACGGGAACCGGTGTGCCAACGTGATTATGCCGTATGCCGTCCTTCCTAACATAAGTCTGTTTCTGTGCGAGTCTGTTTCTGCTATATCGTTATTTTTGTGGCAGGTGCTCGACTGAGCTCCAATCTATAGTTCACTCTGCAGAACATTTACAGCATATGCTCATCTAACTACAACAACTACCAACAATCTTCCTTCTTATTTATCTGTGCCTAAAACTATTACTATTTTTATACCAAACTTAAAGTCCTAAACAATAAAAAGGTTCTTTTTGATCTTCTTGTTTTTCTGTCACTTTATGATGGATATGATTTTTTTTTTTTTTTTGTATTGGAGTAGGGGTTAAATGGAGAAATACATAAAGTCGATTGGAGAGGGGGGAGTCAATGATGGAGGAAAAGATTGAAACGACTGAACCACTGCTGATCCAGAATACATCTAATGCTGCCATCTTTGTTCTAAAAAATTACTCAACACTCGAGATCGTGACTGCATTGATTCTTCGTCGATTTGATTTACTACCGCCATCTTTGTTCAATATAATGTCTCAACACTTAACAATTAGAGAAAAGGAATCAAGTTTCAGAGTTCCCTTAAAAACAACAACATCTTCTCTACATTTTATATTATTTATTTATTTATTTTTACAAGGTGGTCACCACTTATCAAGGACCGAAACCCACTCAGGGATAAGGGTTATTGCGTGTACAGTACGTTAGTGTTGAGATTTGATGAAGTGTCTTACTTAAGGGGGCGGTTCATCAGCAATTTGTTTATGTTGGACTTGAAGACATCCAGGTTATAGTCAGGTGGGAAACAGGCAGACAGAACAGAGTTCCACAGGTGTGCACTTCTAAGAAAGAAGCTTTGTTCATGGAATCTACGTTTTGCTTTTGGCACAGATAAAGAGTGGGGAAAATTATTGACAGTGGTTTCAGCTAGACGGGTGTTTTTCGTGAAAGATTGGCGAGGAGGAACCAGAGATTTTATTTAATTTATATTTGATTTAATTTATTTAATTTTTAATTTAGTTTAATTTATTTAACTTTTAATTTAATTTAATGTTTATTTTATATTTTATTTAATAACTAGCTGGCAGCCCGGCATTACCAGTCATACACACATACACAATGCCACACTGCCAAATACTCACATAAGTATATTACTTACATGCACATATTATTCACACATTGAATTGAAAGCCGATGATGCTATGAGAGTAGCTTTGTCAGAAGCAGCTCCTCACATAAACAAACGGATTGACTCCATGAATCAGCAGTGTTTTTTAAAAATGTTTTTTTTTTTATTCCATTTTCACCCCAACCAAGGTACAGTGCCACTTTGATGTAAGGGGCTACTATTGGGGACATAAGTTGCAGGGATACTATGTAGGGAGTTGAGTAGCAAGATGTCTGTTCATATTACACTTGAACTTCTGCATGTCAGTACAGTTGGGGAAGCAGAATCCCGGAAGGAAGTTCTAAAGTCTAGCAGAAACTATTGGACTAGAAGGCCTTCCTACATCTAGGGACCTCTACTTTGTAGGGGTGGGATTTTGCTGCTTGTCAGGTTTGTCAGGGGTATATTTGTGCAAGTGCTTGTAGTTTGTCTGAGCATTCACCATTAAAATATATCTTCAGCCATTGCTGTTAGTGGTAGAGAAGGTTTCTTGTAATTATTGAAGGAAACAAGTTTAGTCTTAGTAGCATTGAAGTGACCATTTATTTATGTCTCCATTCCACTACAGATTAGAGGTCTTTCTCTGTTCCCACTGATAATACTTCTGGTGTTTACTGTTCATTATATTTTTGCAATATAAATCAACTTCATGATTTTCTACTTAGAAAACGTTTCTTTATTTTTGTGATACGAATGCATAAAACTATTTTTATACAAAACATAAAATCCTAAACAATAAAAAGGTTGACAATGGGTGTTTTCGGCTGCACCTGAAAGACACACTTTATCCCCACTCCTGGCAGAAGGGTGGAGACAAGTTACAAAGAAAATGACTCAATGACTCACGTATCTAGCCTTTATCAATTTGTGAACAGCTATACACGCCCTAACAAAAACAAGGTAAACGCACACACATACACAATGCCACGCTGCCAAATACTCACATAAGTATATTACATACATATATTATTCACACATTGAATTGAAAGCTGATGATGATATGAGAGCACCCTTGTCAGAAACAGCTCCTCGCATAAACAAACTGAATGACTCCATGAATCAGCAGTGTTTCAACTTATAATACGTCTGGTGTTTCTCTTTATTATTTTTTATAATACAAATTAACTTCATGTATTTTTTATTTAGAAAACGTTTTGATTTTCTTTATTTTTGGGGATACGAATGAATAATACTATTTTTATACAAAACATAAAATCTTAAACAATAAAAAGGTTGACAATGGGTGTTTTCAGGATTAAATCATCACTAAAATGGGGGCCTGATATGTTGTAAAATCGACAAACCAGTTGAAGTTTCAAAAACATGATTCTAAAGGCCATAATGGAATCTGTTTAGCGTCACAGCTTGACAGCTTAGACCAGAGATTCTCAACCAGGATAAAACTATGTAGTCGGTGGTAAATAATTGAAGTAATTGATAAGTTAAAAATAAGTATTCGTTTTCAGATTGTGTCATATCTTAAAAAAAAAAAAAAAAAAAAACGTACATACCTAGATTCATATGTCCAATATGACTTTGACTTCGTGGTTGTATTGTGTATCGTAACTATTTTTATACAAAACCTAAAATCCTAAACAATAAAAAGCTTCTTTTTTTTTGACCGTCTTGTTTATCTGTCACTTTATGATAGCTATGTTGTTTGTTTTTTGTTTTTTGTATGGGCGTAGGGGTAAAAGAAGAAATACACAATGATGAAGGAAAGGTTGAGAATTGTTTTCTTTAAACTACTGAATAGAAAGTCATTTAAAACATGGCGAAATGAAATTCAAAATGGCGTCATAAAAAGCTAAAATGAAAGGTAATTGCAACTTCTCTCCCACTTTTCGGATTTTGTAATCATGCCCAGATGCATTTTATTTTCTTTTTGTGGATTGATAGTTGCTATTTCTTCGGATGAGTTAAGGGCAGAATAGATTCATTGATTGATATAATAATTAAATGAATGTTTTTGCACTACGAAACAGGTGCTGTCAAGAATTGTGCATGTCAACGTACTTAAAGGAATAAATTGTAAGATGGTCAACATCATGAAATTTGGAATATAAACTTCTGTCATTTATTTGTTGTATGTTCTGTAATTACATTGAGCTTCATAAATTAAAGAATTGGTATGAATATAATTGAAAAAACATATTTCCATATATATATATATATATATATATATATATATATATATATATATATATATATATATATATATATATACGTAAATTGAATAAAATCACAACCTACATGAATAGAAATTCACTTTTTTTTGGTGTTAAGCTCTTATAGCTGTTTCGTGAAAGGATGGACAATTACCTATCGTCCATAGAACTGTAAATCTTCCATCCAGTCACTCCTCAGAGACGCTTACAACTATTCCCAACAAGTTCTTTAATCCGTTGTGAACACGTTTATATATATATATATATATATATATATATATATATATATATATATATATATATATATATATATATATAAGAACTTTGTGTTTGTGTGTGGGAGTTCGTTCCCTATAGATTACGAAACAAATGGGACAATTTATATGTCATTTCACACGAGGATACTTTATGTGTCTAGCAGTGTTCTTAGATAGGTTTTATATTGGAATGTCTTCAATAAGTATAGATAATTGAAAAAAATCTGATGAAATGTCTTGTATATTATAAACTTGTGATTTCAAAAATAAAAATATATCCATATGCCTTGTGTGCATCAGATTGAACTGAAATCGAAACCCAAACTTATGAAGAAAAAAAATGTATGTATATATAACTTGAGTTCCTTCAGCTATAATCGAAACCGAAACCAAAACTTATGAAGAATTCTTGGTAAAATTATTTATTACAAGAAATGGAAAGGCATAACAATTAAACGACAGACACTCGGAAGAAAAAAATGTGACACAGAAAATAACACACACGCTATCGTATTAATATATAGATTAAAATATTTTATGTACCAAAAACAGTTTTTCATGAAACTATTTTAGTTAAAACAAGGTTGTAATAAAAATAATTTATTTAGAAAAAGGAACTGTCATTTAATATATATATATATATATATATAGTCTTTGAATTTTTTAACATTTGAAACCATACAAAAAAAATCACTTTTTATCATTCGTTAAAAAAAAAAAAAAAAGATCTAGTCAGTAAGTCATTTAATCACCTGCAATCACTGCATCAACTCTCTCAAATTTACTATAATACCAATTTTTTTTTTTTTTTTTTTTTTTTTTCAAGGGATCATCAGTTGTTTACCACATTTATATATATATATATATATATATATATATATATATATATATATATATATATATATATATATATATATATATAAGGAGGTACCCGATACACCACCAACCACACCGGATGTCCTTAAACTCGTCGGATTCCACCCGATGTGACAGGTGTTCTTTCGATCGTACATTGTCTCGTTACAAGTTGGACTGTTGATCGTCCTTACCCACTGTGTTTTCATGGTGGGGCGCTTTGCCTCTAGATCGAATCCTCTCCTACCCTGTGTAGGTAGTCTCCGGGTACATCAATCACTCCGCTGGTCCTTGCGGCTTGCTGCAAAATGAAGAGTCCTCACCACAAACAAACAGAACTCCGGTTTATAACAATAACAAACTATTTATTAATTTCATTACTTCATAACAGCTACTATCTAAATTGAGTTGACTGACTATAGCAGCGAAACTATGTAAGACCAGACCAGTAAAGTCACAAATTTCTCATTAACACAGGCTAGTTAACATCATAACATCAGGCCCTGGGGGCTCCAAAATCGGGAGCACTGGACCAGCCCAGCCGTTCGGTTTTGCTGGCTACAACTCTTCTCTTTTTAGAATTCCTTTTTCTAAATCCAACCCCTTTTTCCCCACCTCTCCTTCAGAGAGTGGTTACAAAACCCTTTCTTTATTCCTGTTAGAGCTTACCTTTCGTCTTGTCCACTCGGCACCTCTCTCTCTCTCTCTCTCTCTCTCTCTCTCTCTCTCTCTCTCTCTCTCTCTCTCTCTCTCTCTCCCTTTTATCCTATTAATTTGTACTGAGGTTTTTACTTATTATCAAATTAGGAGTGATTAGTCATTCTAGGTCGAACAATGCTTGACGGCGACCCCTACTTCTTTGATCCCCCATTCTAAGCTGTCAGCCTTAATCAGCCAAGAATCTCTGGATCTCTTCAAACCTCTCAACAGAGGTTTTAAAAACAACCTTTCATGTTAACAGATATATAACGACAATGAGATAAAAACAATTATTATTTGTTTTTCTCTCTTTCTGACAAAATCCCATAGACATTTCTGTTTTGTCCCAATCAGACATCAATACCCCCTGTTCTGCCCTCTCTTCCTCTATCCCGTCCGGTCAAACACCCCCTCTCACCGCAATATGCACCTCGCTACATGCATTCATGACACTAATTAGTGTCATATATATATATATATATATATATATATATATATATATATATATTTAATGTTTTTTATAAAAATATTTTATGTACAAAACCAGTTCCATTTCGCTAATAACATGTCGCTTTTCATAAAGTTCGAGGTTTGGTAACAGGGTAAATATGAAGAATTACCCCACCCTTTAAAATTCCTTTAAAATTACCACTCTTATATGTTTTTGGGGTCGCTGAAAACGAAAATAAAGAAATGCACTAACTTTATGGTCACCTTTTTTTGAGGGGGGGGGACTGCCCATTTGTTTTTCGATCTTTTTTGGAGGGGGATATTCAATTATAGAACTTGTATAGTTTTTTAACAGGTGCTTATGCAATTTAATTAACCGTTTTCACGTAAGTAATGCGCCGACATTAACCGAGCAGAAGAACTGTTGGTGCTAATGCAGAGAGTGATCCATGCTATTTTTTAAATCGTATTTCCAAGTTTAATTAAAGTTTTATGATATGTTTTTTTATTCAATTGTAAGGTTGAAGTATAGAATAGGTACAAAACACCTTTCCCTCCCCATGTTAAGAATGTCTTTTTAAATAATAACGTTATTATTTACGTCCGGATCACTCTCTGCACTAGTACCGAACTGTTTAATATTTTACAAAAATTCTGTTTACATTTAGTGGGAGGCGGTGGAGTCGCCACAACACCCACGCCCTCCCCCCACCTCATACCAAATGTAAACAGAATTTTTGTAAAATATTGAAGTTCTGCTCAAAACAGTTAAACTGCATAAGCACCTGTTAAAAAACAATACAAGTTCTATAATTGAATATCCCCCGCCAAAAACGAAAAACAATCCGACAGCCCCCCTCCCCTCCCCTAAAAAAAAAAGGTGACTATAAAGTGAGTGCATTTCTTCATATCTTGGAAACTACTTGCTTCTTGGAAATTTTAAAAGTTAGTGGTAATTTTAAATGATTTTCTGGGGGTGGAAAGAAATCCTTCCCCCCCCAAAAAAATGTGGCCACAAAGTGGATGCTCATTTTACGTTAAATTAATATAAAAAAGTGATCCCCCACTTTTTAAAAACTAACATTTCTTCATATCTTGGAAACTACTCGTTAGCCGTAATTTTAAACTTTATTTTCGTTTTCAGCGATCCCGAAAACCTGTATGAGTGGTAATTTTAAAGGAATTTTCGAGGGATAACAGATATGCATTTTGGCTTTTGTTTACATGCAAATGTAGTAGTACCAATAATATCATCAGCGTCTCTCTCTCTCTCTCTCTCTCTCTCTCTCTCTCTCTCTCTCTCTCTCTCTTTCTCTCTCTCTTAATAAACAAATGTAAAAAAAAAAATAAACAATGAAAAAAAACCAAATAACTGCTAAATTTTTGTCCCCACGGACCGAGAGATTTATTATCATTTTTTACTACGGAATAACTTAAAATCAATTATTTCTTAACAACTTTTGAAAGATAAAACCCTAATCTTTATAGAATTAAAAAAAATATATAGCGGTGAGAACACGCTATTCAGATGCAACCTTGAGCGTTCGTAAATGTGTATTCCAAAATTAAATGTCTATTCCAGAATTAAATCTCAACCAATCAAATTTGCCGGAAAGCGTAACACACAAAAGAGCACACACGCTATCGTATTAATATATAGATAATAAGTTATAAGTAGTCATTTTCTCATACTAACGAGTCATTACTAAACAGGTCCCGAAGCAACCGTTGCAATAATGCAAATTTATTTGCAGAGGTTGTCAGAAGAAGTAAGGTTTACTGGAAATCTATGAAGACTTGTTGTCAGTCAGACTCCAGGGAAAACCACCGGTCTATGTCAGTGAGCAATCTCTGATGGCGAGTTTTGTGAAAACTCTTTATGAGTGAAATAACAAAGAGTTATAAGTAGTCATTTTTAATATATATATATATATATATATATATATATATATATATATATATATATATATATATATACTAGTGAAGTCATTTTTATATATATACTATTGAGGTCACGTGACGATAATTTTCTGATGAAATTGTGAAGTCGATTATGTACTCTGTCAATAAACGATAAAAGGATGATTGATTTAATTTAGTCTTTTCACACACACACACACACACACACACACACATAAATATGCACCCTTGGATTATCACCACCGAGTGGTCACACAACAATTCAATTAAATAAAAGTCTTTAGAATATCTGATCTTCGTTCTTTCCATCGTCCCCCCCCCCCGCATTTTCGTGTATTTCCCTATATATTGTTGGATCGTCTTTTGATCTCCTGTTAACTCAAGATGAATGAAATTCCTGTATGGAGACGCAAGGAGACTTGTTGGCGATTTAAAGCTTTTATTGGGGAAAGAGATTCGTTCACAGGGAGAGATCAACAATTAATCATTTAGAATTTTAGGCTAGTATTAATTTAATGCAATGTAACTTAGCATGGATACACGTACGTAAATGCATGTGAAGTGACGTCACCAAGAAAGAAAAAAGACTATACAAAAGAGAAAGAGAATGATCATGTGAAAGATGTGGATAACGTTCGTGATCATATGCAAGTCATGAAGGAAGGACAATCATGCGAGGGACGTCACAGCAGTAAAGAGAGAATGAGGAAATGAACACGGGACAAACGAGTTGGAGTTGTTTCCTATTCATTGTCTTGGTCTCCTTTACAACTGAAACTGGACGCAACGTGTGTTGGTTCTTGGACAATGTTACAGTAAGACTCCGATTTCATGTCTAGAGCAGGGGTCTCCAAACTACGACCTGCAGGCAGGATCCAGCCCACCAAATCCTTTAATCTGGCTCACAGAGCTCTTATGAAAAACATAAAAATATTCACAGAAAATTTTATATGAAAATGTGTGAAAATAGTTTTTTCTTTTGTCCAGAAAAAGAATAAAGGAAGCATTAATTTCACTAAAAGATTAAAAGAATGTGGTTTTGAAGCATTCATTTCTCTAAACAGCAAAACTATTTAATATCTAACAATTTAAAAAAAAATCTTTCTTTGAGAGTTAACTCGACCAGTTTTCATTATCAGAGGGGTCAGCCATTTTATTCATTCATTTTATCTACTAAAGGGCAGTAACTCTAATTTTTTAAAAATTAAGGAGTTATTTCCCTTATGCCGACTCATTCCTTAAGGAATTTATATAAAGGATAGGGAAAGAGAGAGAGAGAGAGAGAGAGAGAGAGAGAGAGAGAGAGAGAAAGAGAGAACGTGAGAGAGGATAGAGAAAAATAGAGAGAGGTACAGAGATATGAGTTTTAAGAGAAATATCTTATGCTTTTGCACCGGGTAATGTTAGGTATCCCTACTAGCAGAAGATGGAACAATAAGTTTGTCGTCCTAAAGAAAACAACACAGCGTTGGCGAGGGCTCGGCAAATACTTGGCAGATGGCGGTGATCAAGCTGGGTTTGGTTTATGAGAGGTCGTGTTGGTGATGTTCTCGACGTATGACCAAACGCAGTAGTTCAACGGGTTCAGGTCGGGGAAGGAGTGGCTGGAGTGAGGGAAAGGTACAAAGTCGTAGCAATCATTCTGAAGCCAAACCTGGGTATCTTTGGACTTGTAGGCCAACGCCGAGTCTTGCTGCCACACCCAGAGTCTGCCAGCAGCCACTTGATTGCTCCAGGGGATCACCACACTCTTCAGCACATTCAGGTACACTTTGGTGTTGACTTTCAAGCCGACTTTGAAAATGTGAGGTGGCATGATGTGACCCTCATTTGCAACCACACCAAAGACCATAACCGTGGCCAGAAACTTTGTTGGGATGAGCCCTCAAGCATTGAACCACCGGATTTGCATTTTGAGCGTGCTGGCAATGGTCTTGTTGTCATAACTTCGATCGGTAGAGAGCATGAGTTGTACAGCGGCACATCTCCGATCTCGCTCGTTGAACATTGTGTCACTTTCAGACATAATAGAAGGCTCTTATCGCTCTTTGGATTTGTATACAACTGGCTAACTAGTAGAAAAAAAAAAATAAAACCGGTTTTCATCAAACGGAAATGGAATTATGTCATCTTTTCTAGGACGACAATTTTATCGTTTAACTCTGTATCAAATTTTCAACAAAAAAAAGGCGTTCCCCATTCTCTTAAGTTTCAAACCGCATTGTTCAATGCATCTGCACCTTTTTTTCTGCTTTGTTTTTGGTTTTGTTTGTTTGTTTGTTTGTCGATTTTTTTTTGTTTTTTTTATAACCACTGAAAAAATCTGATCAAAGATCAAAGGAAAGAAATTTATATATATATATATATATATATATATATATATATATATATATATATATATATATATATATATATATATATATATATATATATAATAAAGGCCGGTCATTAGGTACAAAACTATGACGTAGTTAGAGAAATGGACGTAAAACTGTTAAAAAAAAAACGAAATCATTTTTTTCTTCAAAAGGCCAACTCTTAATTGCCATTTCAACTTGTAGCAACAGAGAGGACTAAAAACGAGCATTAACAGTTTCAAAAAGTATTAGATGTTTCGCGTGTAGGACGACCGTTTCCACAAGAAAATAACAAGAAGCTTTCTGCTCTAACAGTTTCTTCCTTCGAGTTTTCTTGCCTTTTTGGAATACCCTTCCTGATCCCCGTTTCTTTGACAGTGCCAACATGCAGAAATTTAAATGTAATGTGAAAAAACAACTTGCTGCACAGCTCCCTCACTTAGTATGCACTTATAAATGTGGCTCCTAATTATCAATAACCCCTTGCATGCCTCAATGACAATGGCCTAACTAAAATGAAAGACAATTGCAACTTCTCTTCCGATTTTTCGGATTTTGTAATCATGCCATATTCTTTTTATTTTATTTTATAGTTGATGAGTTCTTATTTTTCTGATTAGTAAGAGATGAATGAATTTAAAAAAAAAATTACATAATAATTACACGAACGATTCTGCGCTACGAAACAGGTACTGTCAAGAATTGAACATTTTAAAATGCTGAACAAAAAAAAAAAAAAAGAGTAAGAGGGGCAACATCCGGAAATTTGGAATATAGACTTTTTGTCATTTATTTCTATATGCTCTGTTGTTACATTGAGCTTTATAAATTAAAGGATTGGCATAAATAAAATGTGAAATATCATTGAATGAACATATTTTCCTATAAACACGCATACACACACAGCCACACA
Source organism: Euprymna scolopes (assembly GCF_053919585.1). NCBI lineage: Eukaryota > Metazoa > Mollusca > Cephalopoda > Sepiida > Sepiolidae > Euprymna > Euprymna scolopes. The sequence goes on from NC_136514.1 coordinate 81,751,457, forward strand.
CATATATATATATTTTTTTAATAATAATAATAATAATATATATATATATATATATATATATATATATGCATATGTTTTTATTTTATTTGTTTTTGTTAGCGATACTCATTGAACGAATTCAATTATTTATACGAAAGTGCATTTTTACCTAAATGCGAGTTGGGAATAATTTTACCTTTGACCAATTTGGTATCCCCTAAAAATGGGGAGCGGCATATATATATAATTTTTAAAATATAATTATCCACTGACACGTGTTTCGTCGTCTACGACTCATCAGACTGGCTGAATCTAGCGAGATTCGAAATCAGGACCCCATGATAAGAAGCCTAAACCTCTACCACGGGACCAACTCGCTCGACTACTAAATGTATCGCGTTTTTATGTAGATGTTTTTATTTTATTTGTTTTTGTTAGCGATAATCATTGAACGAATTCAATTATTTATACGAAAGTGCATTTTTAGGGGATACCAAATTGGTCAAAAGGAAAATTATTCCCAACTCGCACTTTCGTATAAATAATTGAATTCGTTCAATGAAAAGCTTCCAAAGTTACAATAAAAATTGTCAATCAGTTCGCCGCCATCTTTGTTACTATCAATTACACACAGGATCGTACTGCACTGCTTCTTCACCGCTATCTTCGTTCAACATAATGTCTCAATACTTAACAGGTTATGGGCCCAGTCATAGTCTTTTTCTTTGACAAAAATGGCCGACTACATTATTTAAAAAGTATGGTTCCCTCAAAAACTGCCTGTCACTACTTGGAAACCTGTCATAAAATTCTAGGGCACTGCAATACAGCTGATATTTAAAAATTACCAAATGTACTCGAAGGCATGAAAACAATACATTCAGACGATCTCCCAAATTGTGATGTGTGTGCACAGGCGAAAATGACAAAATATATAAGCAAAACGCCAGACAAAAAGGCCACGAAAATTCTCTCATTTGTGCACTGTGGCTTCGCAGGTCCGATCTGCCCGATGGGGAGAAATAATCCAAGGTACGTTTTGAACTTTATTGATGATTTTTACGGTTTAATTATAGTTTATTTTCTAAAAAACAAATCCGACACTATCCTCGCCACTAAGAAATATTTAGCTGATATTGCCCCGTACAACTCGGTAAAATGTATTCGTTCAGACAATGGGACTGAATTTACTAGTAAAGACGTTGAACTTCTATTAATTAACCACCGTATTAAACACGAGAAATCTACGTCGTATTCCTCCTTCCAAAATGGCACCGCTGAAAGGGCATGGCGAACCCTTTTTGAGATGGCAAGATGTCTACTTATCGAATCGAAATTATCGCATAGTTTATAGACGTACGCTTTAATGGCAGCAGCATATATCAGGCATTAGATCGTTCAATAGAAGATTAGGCAAAACAACGTATGAAACGTTTTGCGGTGTAAAACCCACAATGAACCGAATGCATCTATTTGGTTCAGATTGTTTTGCATTTATAGAAAATACCAGTAAACTAAATAATAAACGCGAAAAAAGTATTTTCCAGCTCAAAATGCCATGAAAAGGGTTAGATATGTAAAATTCAGTGATACATTAAATTTAAAAAATGGCGATCCAGTGGATGAAAAACGTGAGGAAATATTACCTAGCATCTTAATCGATCACAATGAAAATATTAATAATGACGACAATTGCAGTAGAACGACTGACGAACATATTAACCAGACACATCGATACCCGATAAGGGAGCGAAAAAGGACAGACTTCTTAAAAAATTGAAAAGATACAAGACTACGCAGTGGATTACTGTTACTCGCTGAAAAGCGCACCGGAAGTTAGGCGATTAATTCAGAAAATCACCAAGAATGGAAGAAAGCTATGATATCCGAATTGAAAGCTTTATCTGAAAATAACACTTACAAAATAGTGGCAAGACCAAAAGATGAGAATACAATTTCTTTACGCTGGGTTTTTTTTTTGTGTTTGTTTTTTTTTAAATCACAGCTTGTGGCAGTGAAACCTTTAAAGCAACGAACGACAAATTTAACGACAATTAGAGTTTCATTACAATTTGTTGCTTAATACAATTTAAAAATACATCAAATGGATGTAAAAATGCTTATTTAAATTCTCCGATTGACTGTGAAATCTATATTTATCCTCAAGAGGGATTTAAATAAGCATTTTTTTACATCCATTTGATGTATTTTTAAATTGTATAGAACGGCAAATTGTAATGAAATTCTACTTGTCAGGAGTCGAAAACATTTTACACACACCCTTTTTTGATACATATAAAAATAAATACTTTTCAAATATATATATATATATATATATATATATATATATATATATATATATATATATATATATATACTAGCAAAAGTACTCGCCGTTGACTAAGTACAAAAACAGCTTACAGAAAATGGACTCTAATTTATGAAAAATGATAGGTTATGAACAGGAAGGGTTGTAAAGAGATAGCTTCGAATTCGTGGCTATCAAAACCAAAGCAAAATATGATGAAAGTAAAAATAAAATAGATAAATCCCATAATTTATTATACCATACCTGTTCACACTGAAACACTTATCACAATATTCTGTGGATCTATATTAAAAAAAGCCTTGTTAAACTTTGTGACATATTTCCATTCAATGGAGGTCAGGCGCGAACGAACACCCCATATTTTTATTATACCATATTTCTTCAAACTGAAACATAATTATCAAAGTATACTTACGCAGATAGATATGAAAAGTCTTTATTAAAGTTTGTGCCTATTTTCATTCTATGTAGGCCAGGCGCGAACGCAGACCCCACAATTTTATTATACCATCACTATTTAAGTTAAAACATACTTATCAAAGTATCCTTATGTACATCTATATCAAAAACCCTTGTAAACGTTTTTTATTATTTTAAAATTTTTTATTTCCATACTTTTTGGACCAGGCGCGAACGCAGACCCCATAATTTTAATGAACCACCTTTCTGCCAGATCAAACATACCCATTCCTGTGTCTCGATATATCTTCTATCATTATATGTAATCAGTTTTTTAAAATAGTCAATCATATAGGAGCCTATTCGTGACCAGACACACACACACACACACACACACACACACACACACACACACACACACGGACATTCAGTTTTATATATATATATATATATATATATATATAGCCTTTGAGACTTTACACGACCGGTTGCCACGGTCGATTGAAAATTTTTTGGGGCGACTAAAAGTCGTAAATCACTCGCCCGCCAGTCGATAAAATTTCTTTAAATAAAGAAACGGGAAAAACTCATTTATTTTACCACCCTCAAATATGCGGTGACTTAGAATGGCCTATGTCTCATCATTTGTGAATTCTTTCATCTCTAGCTGTGAGACCGTTGGAATATCGTATTTAAAAAAGAGTGGTCACGCTAAAGGTCAACAAGAGGTCAAATTTACACATTCGGCGTGTAGTCAAAATGTCCCCTTCATTTAGCTCTCTGAATTTAAAATTCATTTAGAAAAAAAATTCTTCGACGCTACAACTACATACACTTCATGCTTACAAAAGTAAAGACGAACATTTGAAAGAGGTAAAAAACGCATCGTTCCGTCAAGTATCCGAAGAAATGATTCTTATTTCTATGGAACAATAATATTAATGATGCTATATAAAGAAACTGGTGTTGTATTTTAACGTTTTGTTGAATATTTACTGAAATGTTTGTAGTAATAAAATAGTTGATTTACAAGAGTTAAACAAATATTTTCTTGTTAGATTATACACACGGTAATTTCTTGAATTGTTGTTAAATTATTTACTATTATTGACTGAAACAAAGACATAAAGTCGGACGAGTAAAAATATTTCGAGGCGAGTAAATTTTCCCTCACACTCGATCTCAAAGGCTATATATATATATATATATATATATATATATATATATATATATATATACAAATAGAATCCTATTCAAATACATATAAACATATATGGCCACAATCTCACACAAATATACATTTATTTTTTTCCTTTTCTCAAGTCAAACCAAATTGAATCCAAAAGGATTTTTCCATTATATAAAAAAGAGGGGGGTGTTAAATGTTTTTGACTCCTGATGGAGAGTATGAAACCAATGCTTTCGACGATCGTTTTTATAACCACAAGTCATGGTGAACAACCAATGAAAAGCTTCCAAAGTTACTATAAAAATTGTCGCATTTTAGAATCAATCCGTTCGCCACCATCTTTGTTACTTAATAAAGTACTTGCTATCAAACGAAAGTCTAGCCTAGGACTAGCAAAGACCCCTATTTTTCCCCACTTCCCCCTACTGGCCCTGGTGCCTAAGTTGTTGCGGACCCCAAATAAGGCCTTGGCAGTAGATAATGCCAAGGTCGGGGCCGTAACGACTAAATACAAGTTTGCCATCATCTTTGTTACTTAATAAAGTACTTGCTATCAAACGCAAGTCTAGCCTAGGACTAGCAAAGACCCGTATTTTCCCCACTTCCCCCTACTGGCCCTGGTGCCTAAGTTGTTGCGGACCCCAAATAAGGCCTTGGCAGTAGATAATGCCAAGGTCGGGGCCGTAACGACTAAATACAAGTTCGCCATCATCTTTTTTACTTAATAAAGTACTTGCTATCAAACGAAAGTCTAGCCTAGGACTAGCAAAGACCCGTATTTTCCCCACTTCCCCCTACTGGCCCTGGTGCCTAAGTTGTTGCGGACCCCAAATAAGGCCTTGGCAGTAGATAATGCCAAGGTCGGGGCCGTAACGACTAAATACAAGTTCGCCATTATCTTTGTTACTTAATAAAGTACTTGCTATCAAACGCAAGTCTAGCCTAGGACTAGCAAAGACCCCTATTTTCCCCACTTCCCCCTACTGGCCCTGGTGCCTAAGTTGTTGCGGACCCCAAATAAGGCCTTGGCAGTAGATAATGCCAAGGTCGGGGCCGTAACGACTAAATACAAGTTCGCCATCATCTTTGTTACTTAATAAAGTACTTGCTATCAAACGAAAGTCTAGCCTAGGACTAGCAAAGACCCCTATTTTTCCCCACTTCCCCCTACTGGCCCTGGTGCCTAAGTTGTTGCGGACCCCAAATAAGGCCTTGGCAGTAGATAATGCCAAGGTCGGGGCCGTAACGACTAAATACAAGTTTGCCATCATCTTTGTTACTTAATAAAGTACTTGCTATCAAACGCAAGTCTAGCCTAGGACTAGCAAAGACCCCTATTTTCCCCACTTCCCCCTACTGGCCCTGGTGCCTAAGTTGTTGCGGACCCCAAATAAGGCCTTGGCAGTAGATAATGCCAAGGTCGGGGCCGTAACGACTAAATACAAGTTCGCCATCATCTTTTTTACTTAATAAAGTACTTGCTATCAAACGAAAGTCTAGCCTAGGACTAGCAAAGACCCCTATTTTCCCCACTTCCCCCTACTGGCCCTGGTGCCTAAGTTGTTGCGGACCCCAAATAAGGCCTTGGCAGTAGATAATGCCAAGGTCGGGGCCGTAACGACTAAATACAAGTTCGCCATCATCTTTGTTACTTAATAAAGTACTTGCTATCAAACGCAAGTCTAGCCTAGGACTAGCAAAGACCCCTATTTTCCCCACTTCCCCCTACTGGCCCTGGTGCCTAAGTTGTTGCGGACCCCAAATAAGGCCTTGGCAGTAGATAATGCCAAGGTCGGGGCCGTAACGACTAAATACAAGTTCGCCATCATCTTTGTTACTTAATAAAGTACTTGCTATCAAACGAAAGTCTAGCCTAAGACTAGCAAAGACCCCTATTTTCCCCACTTCCCCCTACTGGCCCTGGTGCCTAAGTTGTTGCGGACCCCAAATAAGGCCTTGGCAGTAGATAATGCCAAGGTCGGGGCCGCAACGACTAAATACAAGTTCGCCATCATCTTTTTTACTTAATAAAGTACTTGCTATCAAACGAAAGTCTAGCCTAGGACTAGCAAAGACCCGTATTTTCCCCACTTCCCCCTACTGGCCCTGGTGCCTAAGTTGTTGCGAACCCCAAATAAGGCCTTGGCAGTAGATAATGCCAAGGTCGGGGCCGTAACGACTAAATACAAGTTCGCCATCATCTTTGTTACTTAATAAAGTACTTGCTATCAAACGCAAGTCTAGCCTAGGACTAGCAAAGACCCCTATTTTCCCCACTTCCCCCTACTGGCCCTGGTGCCTAAGTTGTTGCGGACCCCAAATAAGGCCTTGGCAGTAGATAATGCCAAGGTCGGGGCCGTAACGACTAAATACAAGTTCGCCATCATCTTTGTTACTTAATAAAGTACTTGCTATCAAACGCAAGTCTAGCCTAGGACTAGCAAAGACCCCTATTTTCCCCACTTCCCCCTACTGGCCCTGGTGCCTAAGTTGTTGCGGACCCCAAATAAGGCCTTGGCAGTAGATAATGCCAAGGTCGGGGCCGTAACGACTAAATACAAGTTTGCCATCATCTTTGTTACTTAATAAAGTACTTGCTATCAAACGCAAGTCTAGCCTAGGACTAGCAAAGACCCCTATTTTCCCCACTTCCCCCTACTGGCCCTGGTGCCTAAGTTGTTGTGGACCCCAAATAAGGCCTTGGCAGTAGATAATGCCAAGGTCGGGGCCGTAACGACTAAATATAAGTTTGCCATCATCTTTGTTACTTAATAAAGTACTTGCTATCAAATGCAAGTCTAGCCTAGGACTAGCAAAGACCTCTATTTTCCCCACTTCCCCCTACTGGCCCTGGTGCCTAAGTTGTTGCGGACCCCAAATAAGGCCTTGGCAGTAGATAATGCCAAGGTCGGGGCCGTAACGACTAAATACAAGTTCGCCATCATCTTTGTTACTTAATAAAGTACTTGCTATCAAACGCAAGTCTAGCCTAGGACTAGCAAAGACCCCTATTTTCCCCACTTCCCCCTACTGGCCCTGGTGCCTAAGTTGTTGCGGACCCCAAATAAGGCCTTGGCAGTAGATAATGCCAAGGTCGGGGCCGTAACGACTAAATACAAGTTCGCCATCATCTTTTTTACTTAATAAAGTACTTGCTATCAAACGAAAGTCTAGCCTAGGACTAGCAAAGACCCGTATTTTCCCCACTTCCCCCTACTGGCCCTGGTGCCTAAGTTGTTGCGGACCCCAAATAAGGCCTTGGCAGTAGATAATGCCAAGGTCGGGGCCGTAACGACTAAATACAAGTTCGCCATCATCTTTGTTACTTAATAAAGTACTTGCTATCAAACGCAAGTCTAGCCTAGGACTAGCAATGACCCCTATTTTCCCCACTTCCCCCTACTGGCCCTGGTGCCTAAGTTGTTGCGGACCCCAAATAAGGCCTTGGCAGTAGATAATGCCAAGGTCGGGGCCGTAACGACTAAATACAAGTTTGCCATCATCTTTGTTACTTAATAAAGTACTTGCTATCAAACGCAAGTCTAGCCTAGGACTAGCAAAGACCCCTATTTTCCCCACTTCCCCCTACTGGCCCTGGTGCCTAAGTTGTTGCGGACCCCAAATAAGGCCTTGGCAGTAGATAATGCCAAGGTCGGGGCCGTAACGACTAAATACAAGTCCGCCATCATCTTTGTTACTTAATAAAGTACTTGCTATCAAACGCAAGTCTAGCCTAGGACTAGCAAAGACCCCTATTTTCCCCACTTCCCCCTACTGGCCCTGGTGCCTAAGTTGTTGCGGACCCCAAATAAGGCCTTGGCAGTAGATAATGCCAAGGTCGGGGCCGTAACGACTAAATACAAGTTTGCCATCATCTTTGTTACTTAATAAAGTACTTGCTATCAAACGCAAGTCTAGCCTAGGACTAGCAAAGACCCCTATTTTCCCCACTTCCCCCTACTGGCCCTCGTGCCTAAGTTGTTGCGGACCCCAAATAAGGCCTTGGCAGTAGATAATGCCAAGGTCGGGGCCGTAACGACTAAATACAAGTTTGCCATCATCTTTGTTACTTAATAAAGTACTTGCTATCAAACGCAAGTCTAGCCTAGGACTAGCAAAGACCCCTATTTTCCCCACTTCCCCCTACTGGCCCTGGTGCCTAAGTTGTTGTGGACCCCAAATAAGGCCTTGGCAGTAGATAATGCCAAGGTCGGGGCCGTAACGACTAAATATAAGTTTGCCATCATCTTTGTTACTTAATAAAGTACTTGCTATCAAATGCAAGTCTAGCCTAGGACTAGCAAAGACCTCTATTTTCCCCACTTCCCCCTACTGGCCCTGGTGCCTAAGTTGTTGCGGACCCCAAATAAGGCCTTGGCAGTAGATAATGCCAAGGTCGGGGCCGTAACGACTAAATACAAGTTTGCCATCATTTTTGTTACTTAATAAAGTACTTGCTATCAAACGCAAGTCTAGCCTAGGACTAGCAAAGACCCCTATTTTCCCCACTTCCCCCTACTGGCCCTGGTGCCTAACTTGCTGCGGACCCCAAATAAGGCCTTGGCAGTAGATAATGCCAAGGTCGGGGCTGTAACAACTAAATACAAGTTTGCCATCATCTTTGTAACTTTATAAAGTACTTGCTATCAAACGCAAGTCTAGCCTAGGACTAGCAAAGACCCCTATTTTCCCCACTTCCCCCTACTGGCCCTGGTGCCTAAGTTGTTGCGGACCCCAAATAAGGCCTTGGCAGTAGATAATGCCAAGGTCGGGGCCGTAACGACTAAATACAAGTTTGCCATCATCTTTGTTACTTAATAAAGTACTTGCTATCAAACGCAAGTCTAGCCTAGGACTAGCAAAGACCCGTATTTTCCCCACTTCCCCCTACTGGCCCTGGTGCCTAAGTTGTTGCGGACCCCAAATAAGGCCTTGGCAGTAGATAATGCCAAGGTCGGGGCCGTAACGACTAAATACAAGTTTGCCATCATCTTTGTTACTTAATAAAGTACTTGCTATCAAACGCAAGTCTAGCCTAGGACTAGCAAAGACCCCTATTTTCCCCACTTCCCCCTACTGGCCCTGGTGCCTAAGTTGTTGCGGACCCCAAATAAGGCCTTGGCAGTAGATAATGCCAAGGTCGGGGCCGTAACGACTAAATACAAGTCCGCCATCATCTTTGTTACTTAATAAAGTACTTGCTATCAAACGCAAGTCTAGCCTAGGACTAGCAAAGACCCCTATTTTCCCCACTTCCCCCTACTGGCCCTGGTGCCTAAGTTGTTGCGGACCCCAAATAAGGCCTTGGCAGTAGATAATGCCAAGGTCGGGGCCGTAACGACTAAATACAAGTTTGCCATCATCTTTGTTACTTAATAAAGTACTTGCTATCAAACGCAAGTCTAGCCTAGGACTAGCAAAGACCCCTATTTTCCCCACTTCCCCCTACTGGCCCTCGTGCCTAAGTTGTTGCGGACCCCAAATAAGGCCTTGGCAGTAGATAATGCCAAGGTCGGGGCCGTAACGACTAAATACAAGTTTGCCATCATCTTTGTTACTTAATAAAGTACTTGCTATCAAACGCAAGTCTAGCCTAGGACTAGCAAAGACCCCTATTTTCCCCACTTCCCCCTACTGGCCCTGGTGCCTAAGTTGTTGTGGACCCCAAATAAGGCCTTGGCAGTAGATAATGCCAAGGTCGGGGCCGTAACGACTAAATATAAGTTTGCCATCATCTTTGTTACTTAATAAAGTACTTGCTATCAAATGCAAGTCTAGCCTAGGACTAGCAAAGACCTCTATTTTCCCCACTTCCCCCTACTGGCCCTGGTGCCTAAGTTGTTGCGGACCCCAAATAAGGCCTTGGCAGTAGATAATGCCAAGGTCGGGGCCGTAACGACTAAATACAAGTTTGCCATCATTTTTGTTACTTAATAAAGTACTTGCTATCAAACGCAAGTCTAGCCTAGGACTAGCAAAGACCCCTATTTTCCCCACTTCCCCCTACTGGCCCTGGTGCCTAACTTGCTGCGGACCCCAAATAAGGCCTTGGCAGTAGATAATGCCAAGGTCGGGGCTGTAACAACTAAATACAAGTTTGCCATCATCTTTGTAACTTTATAAAGTACTTGCTATCAAACGCAAGTCTAGCCTAGGACTAGCAAAGACCCCTATTTTCCCCACTTCCCCCTACTGGCCCTGGTGCCTAAGTTGTTGCGGACCCCAAATAAGGCCTTGGCAGTAGATAATGCCAAGGTCGGGGCCGTAACGACTAAATACAAGTTTGCCATCATCTTTGTTACTTAATAAAGTACTTGCTATCAAACGCAAGTCTAGCCTAGGACTAGCAAAGACCCGTATTTTCCCCACTTCCCCCTACTGGCCCTGGTGCCTAAGTTGTTGCGGACCCCAAATAAGGCCTTGGCAGTAGATAATGCCAAGGTCGGGGCCGTAACGACTAAATACAAGTTTGCCATCATCTTTGTTACTTAATAAAGTACTTGCTATCAAACGCAAGTCTAGCCTAGGACTAGCAAAGACCCCTATTTTCCCCACTTCCCCCTACTGGCCCTGGTGCCTAAGTTGTTGCGGACCCCAAATAAGGCCTTGGCAGTAGATAATGCCAAGGTCGGGGCTGTAACGACTAAATACAAGTTTGCCATCATCTTTGTTACTTAATAAAGTACTTGCTATCAAACGCAAGTCTAGCCTAGGACTAGCAAAGACCCGTATTTTCCCCACTTCCCCCTACTGGCCCTGGTGCCTAAGTTGTTGCGGACCCCAAATAAGGCCTTGGCAGTAGATAATGCCAAGGTCGGGGCCGTAACGACTAAATACAAGTTTGCCATCATCTTTTTTACTTAATAAAGTACTTGCTATCAAACGAAAGTCTAGCCTAGGACTAGCAAAGACCCCTATTTTCCCCACTTCCCCCTACTGGCCCTGGTGCCTAAGTTGTTGCAGACCCCAAATAAGGCCTTGGCAGTAGATAATGCCAAGGTTGGGGCCGTAACGACTAAATACAAGTTTGCCATCATCTTTGTTACTTAATAAAGTACTTGCTATCAAACGCAAGTCTAGCCTAGGACTAGCAAAGACCCCTATTTTCCCCACTTCCCCCTACTGGCCCTGGTGCCTAAGTTGTTGTGGACCCCAAATAAGGCCTTGGCAGTAGATAATGCCAAGGTCGGGGCCGTAACGACTAAATATAAGTTTGCCATCATCTTTGTTACTTAATAAAGTACTTGCTATCAAATGCAAGTCTAGCCTAGGACTAGCAAAGACCTCTATTTTCCCCACTTCCCCCTACTGGCCCTGGTGCCTAAGTTGTTGCGGACCCCAAATAAGGCCTTGGCAGTAGATAATGCCAAGGTCGGGGCCGTAACGACTAAATACAAGTTTGCCATCATTTTTGTTACTTAATAAAGTACTAGCTATCAAACGCAAGTCTAGCCTAGGACTAGCAAAGACCCCTATTTTCCCCACTTCCCCCTACTGGCCCTGGTGCCTAACTTGCTGCGGACCCCAAATAAGGCCTTGGCAGTAGATAATGCCAAGGTCGGGGCTGTAACAACTAAATACAAGTTTGCCATCATCTTTGTAACTTTATAAAGTACTTGCTATCAAACGCAAGTCTAGCCTAGGACTAGCAAAGACCCCTATTTTCCCCACTTCCCCCTACTGGCCCTGGTGCCTAAGTTGTTGCGGACCCCAAATAAGGCCTTGGCAGTAGATAATGCCAAGGTCGGGGCCGTAACGACTAAATACAAGTTTGCCATCATCTTTGTTACTTAATAAAGTACTTGCTATCAAACGCAAGTCTAGCCTAGGACTAGCAAAGACCCGTATTTTCCCCACTTCCCCCTACTGGCCCTGGTGCCTAAGTTGTTGCGGACCCCAAATAAGGCCTTGGCAGTAGATAATGCCAAGGTCGGGGCCGTAACGACTAAATACAAGTCCGCCATCATCTTTGTTACTTAATAAAGTATTTGCTATCAAACGCAAGTCTAGCCTAGGACTAGCAAAGACCCCTATTTTCCCCACTTCCCCCTACTGGCCCTGGTGCCTAAGTTGTTGCGGACCCCAAATAAGGCCTTGGCAGTAGATAATGCCAAGGTCGGGGCCGTAACGACTAAATACAAGTTTGCCATCATCTTTGTTACTTAATAAAGTACTTGCTATCAAACGCAAGTCTAGCCTAGGACTAGCAAAGACCCCTATTTTCCCCACTTCCCCCTACTGGCCCTCGTGCCTAAGTTGTTGCGGACCCCAAATAAGGCCTTGGCAGTAGATAATGCCAAGGTCGGGGCCGTAACGACTAAATACAAGTTTGCCATCATCTTTGTTACTTAATAAAGTACTTGCTATCAAACGCAAGTCTAGCCTAGGACTAGCAAAGACCCCTATTTTCCCCACTTCCCCCTACTGGCCCTGGTGCCTAAGTTGTTGTGGACCCCAAATAAGGCCTTGGCAGTAGATAATGCCAAGGTCGGGGCCGTAACGACTAAATATAAGTTTGCCATCATCTTTGTTACTTAATAAAGTACTTGCTATCAAATGCAAGTCTAGCCTAGGACTAGCAAAGACCTCTATTTTCCCCACTTCCCCCTACTGGCCCTGGTGCCTAAGTTGTTGCGGACCCCAAATAAGGCCTTGGCAGTAGATAATGCCAAGGTCGGGGCCGTAACGACTAAATACAAGTTTGCCATCATTTTTGTTACTTAATAAAGTACTTGCTATCAAACGCAAGTCTAGCCTAGGACTAGCAAAGACCCCTATTTTCCCCACTTCCCCCTACTGGCCCTGGTGCCTAACTTGCTGCGGACCCCAAATAAGGCCTTGGCAGTAGATAATGCCAAGGTCGGGGCTGTAACAACTAAATACAAGTTTGCCATCATCTTTGTAACTTTATAAAGTACTTGCTATCAAACGCAAGTCTAGCCTAGGACTAGCAAAGACCCCTATTTTCCCCACTTCCCCCTACTGGCCCTGGTGCCTAAGTTGTTGCGGACCCCAAATAAGGCCTTGGCAGTAGATAATGCCAAGGTCGGGGCCGTAACGACTAAATACAAGTTTGCCATCATCTTTTTTACTTAATAAAGTACTTGCTATCAAACGAAAGTCTAGCCTAGGACTAGCAAAGACCCCTATTTTCCCCACTTCCCCCTACTGGCCCTGGTGCCTAAGTTGTTGCGGACCCCAAATAAGGCCTTGGCAGTAGATAATGCCAAGGTTGGGGCCGTAACGACTAAATACAAGTTTGCCATCATCTTTGTTACTTAATAAAGTACTTGCTATCAAACGCAAGTCTAGCCTAGGACTAGCAAAGACCCCTATTTTCCCCACTTCCCCCTACTGGCCCTGGTGCCTAAGTTGTTGTGGACCCCAAATAAGGCCTTGGCAGTAGATAATGCCAAGGTCGGGGCCGTAACGACTAAATATAAGTTTGCCATCATCTTTGTTACTTAATAAAGTACTTGCTATCAAATGCAAGTCTAGCCTAGGACTAGCAAAGACCTCTATTTTCCCCACTTCCCCCTACTGGCCCTGGTGCCTAAGTTGTTGCGGACCCCAAATAAGGCCTTGGCAGTAGATAATGCCAAGGTCGGGGCCGTAACGACTAAATACAAGTTTGCCATCATTTTTGTTACTTAATAAAGTACTTGCTATCAAACGCAAGTCTAGCCTAGGACTAGCAAAGACCCCTATTTTCCCCACTTCCCCCTACTGGCCCTGGTGCCTAACTTGCTGCGGACCCCAAATAAGGCCTTGGCAGTAGATAATGCCAAGGTCGGGGCTGTAACAACTAAATACAAGTTTGCCATCATCTTTGTAACTTTATAAAGTACTTGCTATCAAACGCAAGTCTAGCCTAGGACTAGCAAAGACCCCTATTTTCCCCACTTCCCCCTACTGGCCCTGGTGCCTAAGTTGTTGCGGACCCCAAATAAGGCCTTGGCAGTAGATAATGCCAAGGTCGGGGCCGTAACGACTAAATACAAGTTTGCCATCATCTTTGTTACTTAATAAAGTACTTGCTATCAAACGCAAGTCTAGCCTAGGACTAGCAAAGACCCGTATTTTCCCCACTTCCCCCTACTGGCCCTGGTGCCTAAGTTGTTGCGGACCCCAAATAAGGCCTTGGCAGTAGATAATGCCAAGGTCGGGGCCGTAACGACTAAATACAAGTTTGCCATCATCTTTGTTACTTAATAAAGTACTTGCTATCAAACGCAAGTCTAGCCTAGGACTAGCAAAGACCCCTATTTTCCCCACTTCCCCCTACTGGCCCTGGTGCCTAAGTTGTTGCGGACCCCAAATAAGGCCTTGGCAGTAGATAATGCCAAGGTCGGGGCTGTAACGACTAAATACAAGTTTGCCATCATCTTTGTTACTTAATAAAGTACTTGCTATCAAACGCAAGTCTAGCCTAGGACTAGCAAAGACCCGTATTTTCCCCACTTCCCCCTACTGGCCCTGGTGCCTAAGTTGTTGCGGACCCCAAATAAGGCCTTGGCAGTAGATAATGCCAAGGTCGGGGCCGTAACGACTAAATACAAGTTTGCCATCATCTTTGTTACTTAATAAAGTACTTGCTATCAAACGCAAGTCTAGCCTAGGACTAGCAAAGACCCCTATTTTCCCCACTTCCCCCTACTGGCCCTGGTGCCTAAGTTGTTGCGGACCCCAAATAAGGCCTTGGCAGTAGATAATGCCAAGGTCGGGGCCGTAACGACTAAATACAAGTTTGCCATCATCTTTGTTACTTAATAAAGTACTTGCTATCAAACGCAAGTCTAGCCTAGGACTAGCAAAGATCCGTATTTTCCCCACTTCCCCCTACTGGCCCTGGTGCCTAAGTTGTTGCGGACCCCAAATAAGGCCTTGGCAGTAGATAATGCCAAGGTCGGGGCCGTAACGACTAAATACAAGTTTGCCATCATCTTTGTTACTTAATAAAGAACTTGCTATCAAACGCAAGTCTAGCCTAGGACTAGCAAAGACCCCTATTTTCCCCACTTCCCCCTACTGGCCCTGGTGCCTAAGTTGTTGCGGACCCCAAATAAGGCCTTGGCAGTAGATAATGCCAAGGTCGGGGCCGTAACGACTAAATACAAGTTTGCCATCATCTTTGTTACTTAATAAAGTACTTGCTATCAAACGCAAGTCTAGCCTAGGACTAGCAAAGACCCGTATTTTCCCCACTTCCCCCTACTGGCCCTGGTGCCTAAGTTGTTGCGGACCCCAAATAAGGCCTTGGCAGTAGATAATGCCAAGGTCGGGGCCGTAACGACTAAATACAAGTTTGCCATCATCTTTGTTACTTAATAAAGTACTTGCTATCAAACGCAAGTCTAGCCTAGGACTAGCAAAGACCCGTATTTTCCCCACTTCCCCCTACTGGCCCTGGTGCCTAAGTTGTTGCGGACCCCAAATAAGGCCTTGGCAGTAGATAATGCCAAGGTCGGGGCCGTAACGACTAAATACAAGTTTGCCATCATCTTTGTTACTTAATAAAGTACTTGCTATCAAACGCAAGTCTAGCCTAGGACTAGCAAAGACCCCTATTTTCCCCACTTCCCCCTACTGGCCCTGGTGCCTAAGTTGTTGCGGACCCCAAATAAGGCCTTGGCAGTAGATAATGCCAAGGTCGGGGCCGTAACGACTAAATACAAGTTCGCCATCATCTTTGTTACTTAATAAAGTACTTGCTATCAAACGCAAGTCTAGCCTAGGACTAGCAAAGACCCCTATTTTCCCCACTTCCCCCTACTGGCCCTGGTGCCTAAGTTGTTGCGGACCCCAAATTAGGCCTTGGCAGTAGATAATGCCAAGGTCGGGGCCGTAACGACTAAATACAAGTTCGCCATCATCTTTGTTACTTAATAAAGTACTTGCTATCAAACGCAAGTCTAGCCTAGGACTAGCAAAGACCCCTATTTTCCCCACTTCCCCCTACTGGCCCTGGTGCCTAAGTTGTTGCGGACCCCAAATAAGGCCTTGGCAGTAGATAATGCCAAGGTCGGGGCCGTAACGACTAAATACAAGTTCGCCATCATCTTTGTTACTTAATAAAGTACTTGCTATCAAACGCAAGTCTAGCCTAGGACTAGCAAAGACCCCTATTTTCCCCACTTCCCCCTACTGGCCCTGGTGCCTAAGTTGTTGCGGACCCCAAATTAGGCCTTGGCAGTAGATAATGCCAAGGTCGGGGCCGTAACGACTAAATACAAGTTCGCCATCATCTTTGTTACTTAATAAAGTACTTGCTATCAAACGCAAGTCTAGCCTAGGACTAGCAAAGACCCCTATTTTCCCCACTTCCCCCTACTGGCCCTGGTGCCTAAGTTGTTGCGGACCCCAAATAAGGCCTTGGCAGTAGATAATGCCAAGGTCGGGGCCGTAACGACTAAATACAAGTTTGCCATCATCTTTGTTACTTAATAAAGTACTTGCTATCAAACGCAAGTCTAGCCTAGGACTAGCAAAGACCCCTATTTTCCCCACTTCCCCCTACTGACCCTGGTGCCTAAGTTGTTGCGGACCCCAAATAAGGCCTTGGCAGTAGATAATGCCAAGGTCGGGGCCGTAACGACTAAATACAAATTCGCCACCATCTTTGTTACTGGCAACCATATGAAACAGAGATCTTGAGGAAGTTCGTGTAAAGTAGAGGGATTTTTCAGCGGGACATTGTTGTTTGTTTGGAGTATGGTACCCTTGTCGTTCATATTATGAAAGGTAAATGTGTGTTATGAACGGGGGAAAGAAGGAGTACTGGGTTAACCATCTATTATTTATGGATGACTTACAGTTATATGCAAAGAACAAATACCAGCTAAATATGCTTGTAAGAATTGTTCAAATGTTCAGTAATGACATGGGTATAGAGTTTGGTGTGAAGAGGTGTGTTGCCCTCTTTGTCCAACATAATGTCCCAACACTTAACAAGAAGAAATAGCAACAATCAATCCGTCAAAAGGAAATAAAGTGCGTTTTGTTGTGGAGAATCCCTTCCATGCATCCAAGTATCCTTCTCCCCAATATATTTTTTGGTAAATTTTTACAACGTGCTCCAGCGTCGTTTAACTCCTAAAAAAAAATGAAGATTTACTTTTATTTTTTTCCTAATGCATTTAAAAGGTCTTTATGTATAATATGAAAAGAGAAATTTGGAAATAAAATAAATGGATAACATTTTAGAGTGGGGGATCACTTTCCTATATAAATTTAACGTAAAGTGAACACTCACTTCTTGGCCACTTAGCGTTCAACGAGACATGTCACCGTAGCATTATTTCAAGTTTGGCGAGCGCGGGGAAGGTGTGGAAGGGCGGCCAACATGACAATTTGGAGGGAGGGGGCGGGAGAGGATTACATTTGAAACATAAAATAACGATATATTTAATTAAAATTTTAATTGAAATAATGCTACGGTGACATGTCTCATTGAACGCTAAGTGGCCAAGAAGTGGGTGCTCACTTTATGTTAAATTTATATAGGAAAGTGATCCCCCACTCTAAAATGTTATTTATTTTTATTTTTTATTTTTTATTTTTTTCAAAATTTCTCTTTTCATATTATTCATGAAGGCCTTTTAAATGTATTAAGCCAAAAAAAGTAGATCTTTATTTATTTTTTTTTTTTAGGAGTTAAACGACGCTAGGGCTCGTCGTAAAACTTTATTATATTTTTTTAGCTCTCTCCGCTTTTTTCTTTTTTTGTTTCTTTTTGTAAGTGAATGCTCTGTTTGTAAAATATTTCAAAACTACGAAATGTGACGAGATGTGGCATGGTCGATTAGATTTTCTTAAAATAGACTCGCCTATATTCACCTGAAATCTTTTATTTTTCACAGTCAGGCAGGGCAGGTCAGGCTTGGGGTTTTCTTTACATTTTTTTTGTTTTTGTTGTATTACGTTAGTTTGCAAAAGAAATGTTTGGGATGAAAACGCATGAAAAAAACATGAAGCAAAACACAAGATTTCAAAGAAAACACAGAGTAGTGGGCGATATATTATTCCGTAAAATGTGTTTAAATCGAACATTTTAATTTATTCACAACTACCTAAAGAACCTGTCTATGGTGGGTAGCGATTATAACACGACACTGTGTTTTGAATAGCAATGTAAAATAATACTTTTTAACTTTTTCCTAGAAATCGCTCCATGCAAGGCGTGAAGCCACTTGGTGTAAGGAGCTGACAAGAGCAGAAGATGATTTCATTGAAATGTGTTGCCACTGTAAGTGACTAGAATTGAACACACGCTACGTCAAAGCAAAGATCCACAAGATACAAGAAAACAACAAATGAAGACTCTGTGAACAAAGAGTCGAAACAATAAACCACATAATAAGCGAACGCACAGAAAGAATATAAAATAGACACGATCAAGTGGGGAAGACATTACACTGGGAGTAATGCAAACAATCGAATCTTGAACACCCAGACAAATGGTACAAACACAAACCGATGGCAGTACTTGACAACGGAAATCACAAAATTCTATGAGACATGGACGTACAAACAGATAAATCGATCCAAGCAATAAGACCGGATGTCATAATAGTTAACAAGAAGGAAAAGTTCTGCCAGATCGTAGATTTTGCCATTCCAGCAGACTATAGAGACAGAGAAGTAAAACGATACATAGAGCTGTCCAGAGAGCCCAAAGGGATATGGAAGATGAAAAAAAGATAACACCAATAATAGTAGGAGTGCTAGGAACAATACTGAAAATACTTTACAAAAAGAATGTGAGAAATTGGAATCAAAGGGATGCTTGAGAAGATACAATGAATAACAAGAATGAAAATATTAAGGAAATTCCACACGTATAAATATAAGTTACTCCTTCCCCTGATACCACACCAAATAGTTGAGGAGGATTAACGAAGATGAAAAGACTGAGGAGAGAAAGCACTAACCAGACCTTCACTAGATGAATGCGAAGAAGACTGCGACCTTGCGGAGGCTTACTGCCACCCAAATTCCGTGAAGACCAAACCGTTCCTACCAACAAGAAATCAATGATAAACGGTTGCTGCGTTAATGTAAATTAAATTGAAAAGGTTATCGAAAGAGATAGAGAATACTGGAAATCTTGTTGTCACTCAGACTCCAGGGAACACCACAGGTTGTTCTGAAAGAGAAATCTTTGATGGTCTGCGTG
This sequence comes from Euprymna scolopes, assembly GCF_053919585.1. Lineage (NCBI taxonomy): Eukaryota > Metazoa > Mollusca > Cephalopoda > Sepiida > Sepiolidae > Euprymna > Euprymna scolopes. The sequence goes on from NC_136514.1 coordinate 81,770,528, forward strand.
AAAACTTCTAGTAAGTATGTAGTTTAATGCGTTGGTATTATGAAAATCCAATGTACATCCGACAGAACTCATGTCTGCCAAAGAGACACTATCGAATTGACAGAACAAGATTCCGAGCAACATCGTCAAATTGACAGAACAAGATCCTGAGCACAAACGCAGCAACACGCGGTCAAAGCAATCCTTCTCAACTGATGCTGAATGACCTATCGGCCTGTTTTCTATAGCCGTCGGGCGAAACCCAACCGTTGCTGTGGGCAGGATGGAATGTATCCCATTAAGAAGAATAGGAGTATCGGATAAAATATTTATTATTTATAGATGACTTGAAGTCATGGATAGATTACCGGAAAGTATATCATCTGATTCCACATAGCTGGACTAAGCGAATGTATGAAAATATTTGGAATTGCGACAAATGTACAAGATTTCTTGGAAAAACCTATGAAACAATGGAATCAAACGGAGAAGATCTTGAGGAGGTTCATGTGAAGATTGGGATTTTTCAGGGGGGCATTGTTTTGAGTATGGCACCCTTGATATTTTTAAAAAGTACACATTTCAAACAAGATATATTCTTTCATAATGAAAATATTGATAATAAATAACTCTTTGATTTAATAGCATTCCTTTCTCCATTAATTTGGCTATAATAATAATTTAAGTCTAAATCATACACCCCAAGCTCCAAATCCTTTGCATTTCAGAGGCTGTAAGAAGAATTAGTTCCCCTCAGAATAAAAATATAATTAACTAAAAAAATGAACTTCCGCATGAAAAAAAATTCAAATACAACCAGATTGAAATCATGCACTCCCCCCCCCCAAACTACATGAACACTGATTATAAATAATTCCCTTATTACTCTAGACATTAGATAATTTCACAACTATTAATCCCTAAGTCTCCCTTAGAACTTTCCGACATTTTTCAAGGTTACCTATTTCCATAGAAAAACCATGTCACAAAGTTTGCTCATTTCCTGCCTTTTCTAGATTAATGCTCGCATAGGACTCTTTACAATTGCTACTCCCTTCCCAACCTTCTAGACTTGATTATCACCCCATATCAATGTGGTATTTTCCTCAATCTCCTGCCTTGTTATCGACTAATCAGTTACATTAGCCGCCCACATTTAGATTGTCCTCACCATTTATTACCACCCAGAGCGATTAAATTTCTTACTTATCACCCTATTTCGATTTTGATCTGTTAAAATATATTTTTTTTTTTTTGTTCTGCTCAACTTTCATTGCTAAAAATATATTTTATTTTAAGTAAGCACAATTTGTTTTGTTTCCTTAGCATATTTAGTTATTTAATCCTATTAATATAGCGAGATTTTTATATCTACAAGGTGGAACGATAAAATTTTCGCTGTCACCCTAAAGAAAACACTACAGTTTTATATTAAAACTTTTATCGAAAATACTAATTCCGGTAACTACCCATGCAATGAAGGCCATCAACTCCACGTATTTCCTCCTATAACAGACAACACGCTATGCAACATACAAATATCTGTGCGTGAGGTCGCCAAGCTAATCAAGAACCTTAATTCCAGTAAAGCAACTGGCCCTGACGGCATTCCAATTATAGTGTTGAAAAAGATACGACCAGAACTCGCCCCCATACTTACAAAACTGTTTAAGCGTTGCCTTAAGGAGAAATGCTTCCCAACACCCTAGAAAACCTCATCAGTATGCCCTGTATTTAAGAATTCAGGTGATAAGTCATCTCCCTCTCAGTACAGACCAATAAGTCTCCTGTGTGTCATGAGTAAGCTGCTGGAATCCATATTAAATAGAGAAGTAGCCAACCACCTCAGCAGAAAAAACCTTCTTAGTGACAGGCAATATGGTTTTCGTTTTGCTAGATTTACAACAGATGTGCTAACGGTTATATCTCATAGGATTAGTGAATCTCTCGACAAAGGCTTCCTTTCTAGAGCAATTGCTCTTGACATATCAAAGGCCTTCGATAAGATATGGCATATAGGCCTAATTCACAAGATTTCCAGCTACGGTATAACAGGAAATGTTTTCTCAATTATTAAATCATTTCTCTCTGATAGGTTCATAAGAGTAGTGGTTGATGGACAAAAATCAGAGGCCCAGAGTATTAATGCTGGAGTCCCTCAGGGGTCCATCCTGCACCCAACTCTCTTTCTGGTCTACATCAATGATCTCCCAAAACACATACTTAAATCATTCGTTGACATTTATGCTGATGACACGACCATCTATGGCAACACATTAAAGGCCGTAAATGACAAAGTTCTCTCTGATTCTCTCTCCTCTGATCTTGAGCATGTGGTACAATGGGGGAAGAGGTGGCTGGTTACTTTTAATGCATCTAAAACCAAGCTTCTATCTTTACATCATCAACACTCTGATTCCCATCTGGCATCAATTGAAATGGATGGCTCTCGTCTTGGGGTGTCTCCATGTTTTGACAAGCTTCTGGGTTTGACCTTTACTCCTGATCTGAAATGGAACACGTACATCAGGTCTGTTGCCAGGGTCATTGGGAAAATGGTGGGATCCTTCTACCGCTCCAGAAGATATCTCACTACTGATGCAATTCTCTACCTATATAAAAGTCAAGTATGTTCAGGGATGGATTACTGCTGCAACATTTGGGCAGAAGCTGCTAAAACAGCCTATCCTGCCTTGACAGAGTACAAAATAGACTTTGTGGTTTAATGGGGGATGCCCTTTTCTCTTCCCTACAACCTCTCTCCCACAGAAGAGACGTTGCGAACCTGTCTTTGTTTTATCGTTATTTCCATGGCAAGTACTCGTGTGACCTGCAATATCTGGTCCCCCCTCGCCAATCTTTCATGATAAACACCCGTCTAGCTGAAACCACTATCAATAATTTTCCCCACTCTTTATCTGTGCCTAAATCAAAACGTAGATTCCATGAGCAGAGCTTCTTTCTTAGAAGTGCATGCCTGTGGAACTCTCTGCTGTTTGCCTGTTTCCCATCTGACTACAACTTGGATGTCTTCAAGTCCAACATAAACAAATTCCTGATAAACCGCCCCCTTGAGTAAGACACTTTATCAAATCTCCATTACTAGCAACTACTACGATATTATCCCATTGATTACTGTACACGCAATAACGCTTATCACCGAGTGGCTTCCGGGCCTTGATAAGTGGTGACCACCATAAAAAAAAAAAATTTGATTATGTAGTAGAGCTGACATCTTTTCAATGTAGCTGCTTTTGGCCTCAATTACCGTTTTGATACGGGTCTGGAACTGGGAGCATGCCTTTTCTACAAGCACCAGCAGGAGCTCACCAAATACTCAGTGGATGGCGGCGATCAGGCTGGCCTTGGTGTTGTGGGAGGTCATGTTGGTGATGTTCTCGACGTATGACCAAACGAAGTAGTCCAGTAGGGGAGCCAGTGAGAAAAGGGTACAAAGCCATAACACTCCTTGTGAAGCTAAGCTTGGGTCTCTGATTGCATAACGGGATCACCACACTCTTCAGCACATCCAGGTACACTTTCAAGCCGACTTCGAAAACGTGAGGTGGCATGATGTGGTTCTTACTTGAAGCCATACCAAAGACCATAATCGGGCCAGAAACTTTGTTGAGCTGTGCCTTCAAACGTTGAATCACCGGATTTGCATTTTAAGGGTGCTGGCAATGGTCCTGTTGTCATAACATGGATCGGTAGAGAGCATGAGTTGTACAGCGGTGCATCTCTGATCTCGCTCGTTGAACATGGAGTCTCTTTCAGACATGATAGAAAGCTCATATCGCTCTTAGGATTTATACACAACTGGCCAACTAGTAGGTGGTCTGCAACAAAAAAATAATAAAACCGGTTTTCATCAAACGGAAATGGAATCATGTCGTTTTTTCTAGGGCAACAATTTTATCATTCCTCCCTGTATTTTCCTAATTTTATTTTATTTCTCATTTTACTTTTAATTCAGTATCTGTAGATGCGTGTATGCATGCCTTGGCTTTTTGCGGATCTGTCCACAGATACACATGTAGATGTGTACATGTTTATATGGCAATTTATGTGTGTCTATATATGACTGTATATATATGTGTACAGTATCTTTCGCAGACAGAGACATCTTGTGGCATATGAAATATAGTCTTTTTTCCGCTCACTTATTTTCATCGGTCTGGACAACCAAGGTCTTTTCTCCTTTTCCCTCTCCCTGCTCCAAATGTCACTTTAATATTTTAGTGCCAGGGCGTAACAACAGTTTCAAGAAACGTCCACACAACAAACCAAGTAACCAAGTAACTCCCCCCCGGTAAACAATCGGATCACCCTCGAAATGATTAATTAATCATCCCCCAGAAGCGCAATGCTATGGAATAAAAAGCATAGGTTTATATCAAAGCCTTCATTCTCCCAGATGGGTAACATTGCAAGATCTACAGATCAATCACACTAAAAGGGGGTAGCCATGCGCCAGGGTTCAAGACCCCGCCATGGTTGGTAAGATAATAGGTATCATACTTAAATAAAGTTCTGTTGTCTTCTATCCAGACAGATACAGAATTCAGATATTAAGTATCATCTATAATATAAATCTCACCTGTCTGTTTAAATGTATGTATGTATGTATGTATGTATGTACGTATGCATGTATGTATATGTGTATGTATGTCTGCCTAAAATTTTTGAAAGAGGTGACGGATTTTCACAAGATTTGTATTCTTTTGAAGCTCCACACCTCGGACGAAAAATATCGAAAAATTGGCTAAAAGCATTAATTCCTTCACCCTCAACGGGGCACTTTTCTACAGGAAGGGGTCGCTTTTTTTCACTGATATTTTTGAAAGTCATCCCCACTTTTCGATTGACTAACCTTTATTTAAACATTCTTCACTTCCGGTTTGGCGATGGGCGCAACAGCAAAGACGTCACCTT
>NC_136514.1:81777941-81795441 GCF_053919585.1 Euprymna scolopes
ATTGACTAGCCTTAATTTAAACTTTTGCCACTTCTGGTTTGGTGATGGACGCAACGGCAAAAACGTCACCTTTTTTTTCACATTCTTTTCCTCCTTCGCGGTACGGGTTCGAGCCTGCCTGCCTACTACCACTACTTTTTTTTTTGCTCAACACACATCTCCAAACACCCGGGCAACATCGTAAATAAACTTCCAAGGATGGAATACTGCTGCCATATCTGGGCAGGAGCTGCTAAAAACAGCCTATCCTGCCTTGACAGAGTACAAAATAGAAATTTGTGGCTTAGTGGGGGATGCCCTTTTCTCTACCCTGCAACCTCTCTCCCACAGAAGAGACGTTGCAAGCCTATCCTTGTTTTATCGTTATTTCCATAGCAGGTGCTCGTCTGAACTCCAATCTCTGGTCCCCCCTTGCCAATCTTTCACGAAAAACACCCGTCTAGCTGAATCCACTGTGAAAAATTTCCCCCACTCTATATCTGTGCCTAAATCAAAACGTGGATTCCATGAACAAAGCTTCTTTCTTAGAACTGCACGCCTGTGGAACTCTGTTCCGTCTGCCTGCTTCCCACCGGACTACAACTTGGATGTCTTCAAGTCCAATGTTAACAAATTCCTAATGAACCGCCCCCTTAAGTAAACACTTCATCAAATCTCCACACTAACGTAATGTACTTGAAATAACCCTTATCGGGCCTTGATAAGTGATGATCACTGTGTAAAAAAAAAACAAAAAAAAAAAAACTTATATGTCGACAAATTCGTATCTGTGTTGCTTTTGAAAACAACGACAAAAGAATTGTCAGGTGTAAATATAATTTAGGAAGCATTTGAAAAATGCAAGTTAGAAAAGGATATATACATTCCATAACGCAACATAGATATATAGATAGAGAAAGATAAGTGACAGAAGAAGGAAGGGGGAAATAGATAGTTACCTCTCTTTTAAAAAAATGTGTGGCTGTATGAAAATAAATGCAATCAGATTTTTTTTTTTTTTTTGGAAGTCAAATTAACTCGAACCACTTTTAATTGTTCTCAACAACATGGACCAACGTTCAACCAAATAAAATGGCTATTCACAATGCAATATTGATTTTGTAGAACAGAAACTATCGGTAGTAAAAGTCGAGAATTTGACTGCTTTAATTTTATATATATTTTTTTTTTTTTATTACATTTTCACCCCAAACAAGGCACATTGCCACTTTGGTATAGGGGGCTACTATCAGGGAAACAACTACTGGGGTACTATGTAGGGATTTGGGCAGCAAGATGTTGGTTCACGTTGCACTTGAACTTCTGCATGTCAGTACAGTTGGGGAAGCAGGGACCTGGAATAGAATTCCAAAGTCTAGCGGTTCTGGGGAAGAAACTACTGGCGTAGAAAGATCTTTTACATCTAGGGATCTCTACAGTGTGGGGGTGGGATTTAGCAGCCTGTCGGGTTTGTCGAGGGTGCTCACGTCGTGGGGGCACAAGTGATTGCAGTTCGTCAGAGCATTCACCATTAAAATACTTGTAGAACAGGCAGAGGGATGCAACGTTTCGTCGCTGGGACAGAGGCTGAAGCTTTGATGCCAGTTTAGGGCCTATCAGATTTGCGACTCTCTTTTGAACCCTGTCAAGGAGCGAGAGACTAGTAGCAGATGCACCAGCCCAAATATGACAGCAATACTCCATACACGGGCGAATGGTTGCCTTATAGAGGTACAGGATACTTTCGGGTGTTAGTAGTTTTCTAGCACAGTAGAGAGAGCCCACCTTCCTTGCAGCGGCCCTGGCACCTGGCGTTGCCTAGTCATAAAGTATGCATAAATATTATATCCTAATTTGATGCCGATTTCTTATAATAAACATAAATGCCGTAGGTATTAAGCGTAACGTTAAATTCCTTTTAAAAAACGAAGTAAAAAAAAGGGAAAATAACTGAGACAGGTGCATGCAAGTATTATGTTCTTTTCTAAACACGTTACTTCTGGTAAGTAAAAAAATAATACTTCAGCTGAGATCGAAACCAAACCCTAAAGACAATGAGTCAAGTACGATAACCATTAGGGCAGCTTGACACGTCTTTAAAAAGTGTTTTCAAACCTACTTATAAGATATCTGTCATGCGAACGATTTGCGCATGCGCAGTCATAAAACAGTTAACAAACATTAAAAATCCGATGATCTCCCCCCCTTAGCATTTTTTCCGGGTGAAAACCGATAAAAAAAGTTGTCCATGTGTCCGAATACCCTACATGCCAAATTTCAAGTCTGTAGATACAAACTTCGTTGAGTATATAGGTTGAGAAGTGTCCCCACGCACACTCATTCTCACTTTTATAGGTATATAGACAGATATGTAAATAAAAAAAAGCCAGTATTTGCTGTATCATTTGTCCCTCCACCCCAAAAAAGGGTGTGTACGAATCAGCTCACACCCTATTCGCCAACGTTGTTTTCAAAATAAAAAAATAAAGATTTATAACAGAAAAACTGGATAAACGTGTTCCCTTTGCTGCACAATAAAGAACACTAGATGGTAGATTAAGGCCACGAAATGTACAATGGCTGCGGTGTTACGATGGTAAAGAAAGCGAAATAACACAAAATGGCGGTGAATTTAGATATTCAACAGATACGGTAAAGACTAAAAAAAATGTTCCTTAAAGAGAAGGTTAGATTATTAGGGGTATATATATATTAAGAGGTGGGGGAAGATCAGCATATTTATTTCCATATAAATAAAGAAATTATATATACATATATATACATTATATATACATATGTACATTATATGACCATCCCTCTTGAAAAAGCCCGCATAAATCGGGCGAAACGTTGAGTATTCAGGTCCTTCCACCTCCATTCTATTTCATACATTATATATACATAACTATTAATTAAAAAATAAAATTTTAGATTTTAACTGTTGTCTAAATTATTTTCTTGAATTATTATTTTGGGTAGGTATAGAGAGATGGGGAAGAAACCTTTTCTTTGTTTTATTAAATTGAGGGAATGGGAGATTAGAGCAGATTCAGTTAAACGATGTACTGATTTGTTGTGTATCGTTTTTTTAAGATAGTTGAATTCTCAAAGTTAAACTGGTGATCATGCTCCATAATGTGGAAAAAAAAAATGACGTTTACTCTTGAAAAAGCTCAGGTGAAACAACGTTGAGTTTTTAGGTCTCTCCACCTCTGCTTTTAATATCATACGTTGGATTTTCATTCTTATTCATAATCATATATATATATGTACACACATTCTTAGATATGCTGTACAATAATTATTGAGCGTTGCTAGCTTTATGTCTCTTTTATGCTCATATATTCTCTTTTTGAGGTGACGTTGCGTCTCACCTATGTATATTTTTCCACAGTCACGACAAGGTGTAGAATATACACCTGCTTTTATCTTGGAATTAGTGTTAGATTTAGGTTCATGGATTAAGTCTTTTATTGTTGAAGAAGTTATTTCTGATATTTCAATACCCATTTTATTTATGACGTTTCTGAATTTTTTGAGACGAGAATTTGGATTCATCGGACTACTGTTCTCATCTTGCGTGTGATTTTCACAACGTTTCAATCGATGTAACCTACAGCCTTCTTCAGGTGTATTTTTTCGAACTTGGGAATGTTTTTGCAAACTCGGGAATTTGGACGGAATTTCGAGTGGAACCTTTTATTTACTTCATGGAGGTAGCATGCTCTTGTTCCATCAGCCATGACTGGATAGAGGTCCTAAGTAATTCGCAATTGTATTTTTGGTCGCCCACACTGAGGATTGAACCTTCAACCTTCAGGAGAATATCACTTTTTACAATTGATTTTTCCAGGTACTCTAACCACTGCACCACAGATCCTTACAGACAATTAAGGCTCCTAAAGTTCGTACTAAAATTGTCCGCAAGGATCTGTGGCGCATGCTAATACACACATATCTCCACGCTTATCTCATTTACACACATGTAAACGCACATGGCACCAGCCAAAACGAATATCTGTACTCAATTTATCATTATGCAAGAAATAACTCTTTCACTTGGGCAAATATGAATACGAGGTGCCTTCAATAAGTTTCTAGACTTTTTTGTACAGGCATTTAAAATTGTTGTAGATTCTTGAAAATTCGGTATATTGTTGCTATACATCTTAGTGCATAGTTTGATGTCAGTGTGGAAACTGTGCACACAATTATTCGTGGGGAACTGAAGATGCGGAAGATTTGCACGAATGCACCAGTCCACAACTCCACCCTTGTCACAGACTTTTTGACCAAGATGGGAATCAAGAAAGTTCCTCATCCTCCCTATTGTCCAGACCTTGCTCCCTGTGACTTTTGGTTATTCGTTAAGCTCAAGGAAAACATAAGAGGCTGTCGTGATGAGACAATTGAAGAAATGAAAGGAGCTGTGACGAGGGTCATTGACAAGCTAACACAAGAGGACTCCGATGGGGCATTCCAGAAGTTGTTGGAACGGTATAACAAGTACATTACAGCCGGAGGAGATTACTTTGAAGGGGACTAGAGTTTCATGTGTACTATCAATAAAACTGCCCATACAAAAAAGTCTGCAAACTTAATGAAGACACCTCGTATTTTGTATGCATGACTTTGCAATTTTTCCATTCTCTCACCCATTTAAGCTATTGTAATTTATTTTGTGTATATTATTATGCCTTAAACATTTTTATTTTATTTTATAAGGGAATCACTACTTATCAAGGCACGAAGACAACTCGAGGTAAGGGTTAATGAGTGTATGGGGGTCACCAGGACAACGGTGTTATAAATTTTAGTGCAAATTCAGTAGATTTTGATTATTTAAGGGGACTTCTCAACAAGAACTTGTTTACATTGAAAACAACGAGCTTTTTCAAGAGTAAAAAAAAATGTTCGTTTTATATACGGCATGATTACGTTTGACTCACCGGTTCTCGTGCAGATCACCGAAGTTAAGTAATGATGAGCCTGGCCAGTATCAGATGGGTGACCATTTGGGACTTCCATGTGCTCTATGTGTTCTACGCTTATCTCGGCATTGTTTCCAGTCGTCCTGGACTTCTCCTTGCCACTGGACTCAAACAGTGCCGATTCAGGAGAGGTGTGGTTGGAGATTGCGCAACCCTTGTTTCACAATTACATGCGCAGCTGCCTTGACAAGGGGTATCCTTAGTCTTTCGAGGCTGAATGGAGGCATCGCATCACATTGGACTTGAATATGACCGTATTGTAGTCAGCTGGAAAGCAGTTTAGTTGTAAATGAAGACAACGGAAAGAAGTTTTATTCTAACGTGTAAAATCAACTTAGTTGGTTATCTTTGTTATTGAGGATATAATAAGAGACAAACGGATCAGTAGCTGAAAATGTTCTTGCGTGGAAACGTAGATTGAATATTAGACATGCTTGTTGAAGGAGAACAATGTTCGTGCGCGCTTGTATTCATAGTATTCGTGGGAAGAGTAGCTGATATGGAGACGTAGATTAGACAGGCCGGTTTAATGAGAAAGAATGAGAAAAGTGTTCATGTGTATATGTGTGTTGAAGATAGTTCGAGGTCCAAAGGGCGCAGGCAAGGTCTGCTGCTAACAAGAGAGAGAGAGAGAGAGAGAGAGAGAGAGAGAGAGAGAGAGAGAGAGTCTGTTGCCTGTTTCACGTTTTATACACTCGGTCACGTTATCTGATTGGATAAGCCAGGAAGAAAGTGAATTTAAAATCTCCAGCCGCGAGAATTCGCTCCTGCGTGTGTTTGTTGCAAATCCGTCTGCTGCAGCAGGTCAGCAGAATAGAGCTCCATAGGCGGGCAGTTCTAGAAAAGAAAGCTTTGTTCATGGAGTTTGCTTTTTGATTTAGGCAGAGATAGAGAGTGGGAGGAAATTGTTGATAGTGGTTGTAAGTAGACGAGTGTTTTGTGTGTGTGTGTGTGTGTGTGTGTGTGTGTGTGTGTGTGTGTGTGTGTGTGTGTGTGTGTGTGTGTGTGTGTGTGTGTGTGTGTGTGTGTGTGAAAGTTTTGGCAGAGTAGGATCATGGATTCAAGCTCAGACCAGCACTTACCATGAAAATAACGATAGAGTAGGGACAGGCTCACATCACAACGTCTCTACTGATTCCGATGTATTAGAAGACATGACCATTCAGAAACTAATATTGTTTTTGTTTAAAAACACATCTTTAAAAAAAATATCGATTTGTCGTCTCTCTTTGGCGTTTACTAAGTAAACTTGCAATTTTCAATAATAAGTAATTTTCTGTCATCGTTTTTCGTAATTTTCAGATATTTTACTAATTTCGACATGAAAATTAAGCACATGCCATTGTTTTTAATAGGAACTTAATATTTTGATGCCCGTTCTAATAATGAAGAGTGTTTGTTAAGATAGAGTCGACAGTTTGTTTGTTTTTTTAATATGTCGTTTTAAGCAAAAACAGCAATATTTACTTGATTGTGTGGGAACATGCCAACCGGATGCTAACGTCTCCAGCATAAGAGACAAAGTAAAAAAATCTTCGTTTGCACATGGCTCCACGCATCGCTTCCGTTTGGAAAAAGAAAAATAAGAAACCATAAAAAGAATTATGAACCAATGGCAGAGCTCCCCGCCAAAAATAAAGGCCTAAAATATGACAGCCGCTGGGAGCCGGTTTACGACTATAAAAGGAGGGGACCAGAAAGAAGAAGAAAAGAAGGAAAGAGTTTCGCCCAGCTGTGTCAGTGAACGCACGGACATTCTTCCACCGGACCTACAAAAAAAGAAGAAGAAAATACAGGAGAAAAAAACTCCGCGCTGCTAGGTTGATAAATGTAGTCGTCACTCTCCAGTTAAAAGCCTGATACATATCACCGAAGTAGCCCGACTGGCCGCCACTTACCCCCCCCCCCGTCGTCTGAAAAGATAAGTACGCTTTGTTTAATTATAATACCCTACAAAAGTCACTCCTGATCAATGCATACACAAGCTGAACTACCATTCTCAATTTTCCTACAACATTTGTTTCTTTTCCCTCGCGGGAACAAGCAATAGTAACCCGAACTTGAGGTGAAAACACATCTCCTCCTTTTTGCTACAACACCAGTCCTGCAACGAGCATTGGTTACATACGCTCGGACACATCATAACTAAAACATTCATTTCTTTCAATAGCAAATAAACAACGTTTATCTTATCCATTAACTGAGCCTTTGTTTCCTTCAATTCCTCATTCGTTTCATTATTCTCTTGTAACGGGATTGGGGTATTTATATATCCTAGTCCCCTACAAATATGGTGACCCCTTTATTTAAATGAAATGGATGAGGTTGAACGAGGCATGCACACACACCTACAAACATCCTACCAGCTCTAATTAAAACCGTCATTAACCAAATAAACCTCCGGGTTCCCAACCATTAAAAAAAAAAAAAAAAAAAAAAAAAAAAAGTTTAACTATATCAACAGGACGAACGGCAATCTGCTAAGAAATTAAACATTTTTGTCAACCACCAAACGCTTAACCCACAAATTTCGAAATGGAGGATACTGTGTCAGCAGTCTCTGTAAAGATACCGGGATTCATGCATGCCGCTGTGGACGGGTGGTTCGCCATATGCGAAGCCCAATTCGAACTGAGGAACATATCCAACGAGACCACACGATTCTATCATGTCCTCTCAAATCTTCCCCCTGATTTGATTTCAAACCTACCCACCACCATCATTGCTTCTAGAAGTTATACACAACTGAGAGAGGCTGTGATAAATATGCATGAACAATCAAAACCTGAGTTGTTCAACAGACTTATTGGCACCACAGCTATGACAGGAAAGCCGTCCACATATTTACAGCAACTGATGGCGACAGCTAGTAAAGTAGGTGTGGGAGAGGAACTCGTGCGCCACAAATTTATTCAAGCACTTCCCACCGAAATAACCCCGGTTATAGCAGCGGTAAAAAATGCCTCTGTATATGAATTGGGTACATTGGCGGATGAAATAGTTCCTTTTCTGAGACCCAAGTATGTGCACAATGTTACCGCACCACCACCAAGAGCCAACGGAAATTTAGCTTCCACCAACATTGCTACAAGAACACACAGTAATGTACGACCCTTTTATGAGGACCAGAAACCCCAAATCTGTCGTGGGCACTTGTACTTTGCGGAAAAATCGAGGACCTGCAAACCATGGTGCAGATGGCCACAAAAATCGAACTGCAAAATAATACCTACATCAAGACCATCATCACCCGTCAGGCAACCTAACCAAACTTCGGGAAACTTATAATGCGAGTTGGAACAGCAACCGACTACTCGCAACTATTTGAGGTTGCCACCAAAATCGGACAAAATATAGTAAATTTCATTATAGACACAGGTGCCTCTGTTACAATACTACCACACAGTCTGGCACCTGATATAACCATCAATTCCACACCTGTACGTTTGTCATCGGCCAATGGAGATGCCATAAAATGCTTTGGGGAAATACAAGTGGACATTATTATTCCAGGTTTACGCCGTTCATACCCTTGGACAGTTGTGATCGCAGACACTGTCAACCCCCTTTTAGGTGCAGACTTTCTTTGGCACTACGGTCTCATCTTGAATTGCAGCGATGGTAAACTGGTGGATGAGACAACACGCCGATATGTACAAGGTGGAGGGGTCACAGCCCAGATACAAAATATAACGGTAAACAACCATGACAGTCTACCAGGAACGATGCAGTCTCTCCTCCAAAAATTCCCCAAGCTTACCACTCCACGCACAGAGCAACGTCCAGCATCTAACACAAGAGTAACCCATGTCATAGACACTGGAGATAGTGCCCCAACTTACGCCAAGGTCCGACAGCTGTCCGAAGAGAAATATGAGGTGGCAAAACAAGAATTCACAGAACTCTTAAAGGCTGAAATAATAAGACCATCAAAATCCCCATGGTCCTCACCAATACACCTAGTTCCGAAATCAACCCCCGGAAAATGGAGAGTGTGTGGTGACTTCAGATACCTGAACCACCTGACAAGACCAGACAGATACCCAATCCCAAACATTAACAGCCTCGGAGCCAAACTTTTTAAAAAGAGAGTATTCTCAAAGATTGATTTGTTACAAGCATATCATCAAATCCCCATTCAGAAGGCTGATATTGAAAAAACTGCCGTGATAACACCATTTGGCCTTTTTGAATATGTATTTATGCCTTTCGGGTTGCGAAATAGCAGTTCAACCTTCCAAAGATTTATGGACAGCATACTCAGGGAGGTGGGCTGCGTTTTCGTATACATCGATGACATCCTGGTGTTTTCAGAGTCTGAGGAACAACACCACCATGACCTTGGAAAAGTTCTCTCACTTCTTGAAGAGAACAACCTTAAAATCTCTGTTGACAAGTGCCAATTTTTCAGAGATAACATTGAATTTCTGGGCTACAATGTAAGTGCTGAAGGACTTACACCAACGGCACAGAAAGTGGAAGATATAAAAAATTTTCCAGAGCCAACAGACTCTAAATCGCTCCGGCGATTCCTGGGAATGGTCAATTTCTACAGAAGATTAATCCCACAGGCTGCAGATGTGCTACTGCCTTTGACGGAAGCCATTAAACGCAATCCCGCAGCTAAAACACTGGAATTAGGCCCACCCGAAAAAGAAGCATTTGTAAAAATAAAAACCATCCTAGCAGAAATATCTGCATTGACACATCCTGATCCGAAGGCCACACAATATCACTTGGTCACAGACAGTTCCAACTACGCGGTAGGAGCAGCACTGAATCAGATAGTAAATGGGGAGTCGATACCTATTGGATTCTACTCACGAAAGTTATCGGAGAGCCAAAAGAAATACTCCACCTTTAACAGAGAACTATTAGCAGCATACCAAGCGGTATTGCATTTCAAACCTCAAATAGAAGGTAGGAATGTGACCCTCTTCTCCGATCATAAACCATTGTCCCTAGCATTTAAAAAAAAGACACCAATGAAATCTGATGTACAACAACGTTATCTGTCAATCATCACAGAATATGTTGTAGATGTGTTGTATATCAGAGGAGAAGACAACATTGTTGCTGACTGCCTATCTCGACCAACATGCGCAGTGACCATTGATCCTTGCGATTTACCAGCCATCTGCGAAGCACAGAAAACTGACGATGAACTCCGTAAATACGAAAGTCAGTTAAAGCCATACGAACTACAAGGGTCATCCATCTGGTGTGACATATCAACACCCACCCCCAGACCGTACATACCCGAACTGTTACGCAGGAACATTTTTGACACATTTCATACCATCTCGCATCCAGGACCTACACCAACAACCAAGTTGATAAAATCCAGATACTTTTGGCCAGACATGGACAGAAATATACGAAATTGGGCTAAAGGCTGTCTTCAATGCCAGCAACATAAGATCTCCAGACACACTAAAACAGAAACCACACCACTCTCCCTACCATCTGGGAGATTCGAAACAGTACATATCGACATCATTGGACCATTACCACCCGCCACCACATATGATGGTGTATACACATCTCCAGCCAGATATGTATTGACATGCATTGACAGAGCAACAAGATGGGTGGAGGCCACACCTCTGCAGAACACATCTGCCTCTACCATCGCAATAGCATTCTTAACCATATGGATCTCCCGTTTTGGAGTTCCATTACATGTGGTTACAGACCGAGGAAGCCAGTTTGAGAGTGAGCTGTTCAAAGATTTATCCACGATAATCGGATTCCACAGACTCCGCACGACGGCGTATCATCCTAAAACCAATGGAATGATCGAAAGGCTACACCGGACCCTAAAGACTGCAATCATGACACGACAGCAGAGCTGGTTTGATGCACTACCAATCGTACTGCTCGGCATTAGAAACGTGCCTAATGATAAAGGATTTTCCCCTGCTGCCGCAGTTACAGGGACTCAACTACTACTGCCAAAACTAATAATGAGCCAAGAAAATCCAGATCTACATGGAGAAGACATAAGAAAAATGGCCAAAGAGATGCAAAAGTTGGATATGGCTCTCCTCTCAGAAGGACAGCTACATACAATACAAAAGGCATTCATACCAGAAGAGCTAAAATCGGCAACCCATGTGTGGCTTCGAAGGGATAGGATTCGAAAACCACTGGAAGCTCCATACTCTGGACCACATAGGGTCATCCAAAGGCAAAACAAGCACTTTCAAATTGAACTGCCATCGGGAGATATACAAACAGTCTCAGTAGAAAGACTAAAACCAGTCAAGTTCAGTAATTCTAATAACAACAGAAACACAAACAATGCAGACACCGAACTGATGACAACAGATGACATTACACCAGGAGACATGTCCGCCCAAACACAGGACATAGAAGACTCACCAAATGAACCTACGGTAACACGTTCAGGTAGACGCGTTCGCTTTGCGAGACACAAGGACCACGTCTACTATATATAAAGGGGGTAGGAACAAAAACCTGTCCTTTTCCAAAATGTTCGCTCCCCCACTCCACACCGCAAAAAGGATGGACTACTCCATCCACCAAACTCCTCACGGACACTCTCGAGATAGCTCCGCTATTTCGGGTGGCGATGTGTGTGGGAACATGCCAACCGGATGCTAACGTCTCCAGCATAAGAGACAAAGTAAAAAAATCTTCGTTTGCACATGGCTCCACGCATCGCTTCCGTTTGGAAAAAGAAAAATAAGAAACCATAAAAAGAATTATGAACCAATGGCAGAGCTCCCCGCCAAAAATAAAGGCCTAAAATATGACAGCCGCTGGGAGCCGGTTTACGACTATAAAAGGAGGGGACCAGAAAGAAGAAGAAAAGAAGGAAAGAGTTTCGCCCAGCTGTGTCAGTGAACGCACGGACATTCTTCCACCGGACCTACAAAAAAAGAAAAAGAAAATACAGGAGAAAAAAACTCCGCGCTGCTAGGTTGATAAATGTAGTCGTCACTCTCCAGTTAAAAGCCTGATACATATCACCGAAGTAGCCCGACTGGCCGCCACTTACCCCCCCCCCCCGTCGTCTGAAAAGATAAGTACGCTTTGTTTAATTATAATACCCTACAAAAGTCACTCCTGATCAATGCATACACAAGCTGAACTACCATTCTCAATTTTCCTACAACATTTGTTTCTTTTCCCTCGCGGGAACAAGCAATAGTAACCCGAACTTGAGGTGAAAACACATCTCCTCCTTTTTGCTACAACACCAGTCCTGCAACGAGCATTGGTTACATACGCTCGGACACATCATAACTAAAACATTCATTTCTTTCAATAGCAAATAAACAACGTTTATCTTATCCATTAACTGAGCCTTTGTTTCCTTCAATTCCTCATTCGTTTCATTATTCTCTTGTAACGGGATTGGGGTATTTATATATCCTAGTCCCCTACAATTGTCACGTCGAAAATAGTAATATATCCAAAAAAATTACGAAAATTCATCGAGTGGAAAATTATTCGTAATTAAAAGTAATTTTTACTGAAAATTGGTGGAAATTGCATTTTCTGTCGAAGATTGTGAATACGGTCGACATGCTTATCTCCCTTTTCGACATTTTAATGCGGACTTTTTTTTAAAACCGTGATGATGGACTTTTCTTTTACTAAAAACACAATAGCTGTTGTTCTACTCGATGGATTTTCGTAATTTTTGGATATATTACTAGTTTCGCCATGACAATTAAATAAATACTGTTGTTTTTTTATTAAAAACGACATTTTTTAAAATATATATATAAAAACAAAAATCGATCTGTTTACTCTACCTTATCAACCTAAGTGTCTGAATGAACATTCGTTTTTATTATTATTTCAGATTTTTAAGAATTTTTTTTTTTTTTTTTTTTTTTTTTTTGTCTTTCTCGTTTGGTTCATAAGTCTAATGCGGTGGTTTGGTTCCCAACCTATTTTGGTCCATGCCCACCTAGGCATTTCTAAAATCCTGATGCCTCCCCTTTGTGATATTTAATTTTTGTTATTAAAAATCCCTCTGTTATTCAGCGAAGTAAGCTTAAAAGGCCATTAACTTGTATCTAAACAAGGTTCCAAAGAACATGGTATCAATGAAAGAGAAAAATTTTAAAACGAAAGGACATGCCTTAACACAGAGATTCACTATGAAACAATTCACTGTTAATATTATTATTATTATTATTATTATTATTATTATTATTATTATTATGATGGTGGTGGTGGTGGTGGTGGTGATGAAAAATAACTCATTCTCAAATTGCCCTATAGTCTTTGGTATAGCAATCCCAAGGGTGCCCGTCCTGCCCATGCCCCACCAAAATATTGCCATGCCCAGTGCCCCACCGGTGGGGCATGCGCCCCACGTTGGGAATGACTGGTCTAACGTGTCAGTGGATCACTGGATCACTTTTATACTGAGAAACTATATTTTTACACTGCGTATTTAACGTTTCTTTTTCTTTTCTTTCTTTCTTTCTTTCTTTCTGTTTTTTTTTTTCTTTCTTTGTTCCTGTCGAGTGGGTTTTGAAAATGTCACTTGACGTTATTAGTAATCATTGGTCTACGTAATAATCACGTGATCATGAAGTCGGACAAGTTTAGGGCGAGGCTTAGGGTTAGGATTTACGGGTTAGGGTTTAGGTTTAGGATTTATAGGTGTAGCAGACTGTCGGTTTTGTTTGTTTTTTTTATTTACCTGATTGTGTAAGTAAAAGAAAGACGCAAATTTATTGTTATTATATATCGTAATGTAGGCAAAAAAAAAAAAAAAAAAAGGTTTACATCATGAGTGTAAATGTCTAGGTATGTTTTACTATAGCCAACAAACCGGAAAAGTGGTCAAGAAACAAATATATAATAAATAAATGTTATCAAAGGTAAGTTAGTCATCGAGCAACCTGGATACGTTTTTGGTGCTTTAATTTTTTTTTTTTTTTTTTTTTTTTTTTTTTTTATTATTATTATTATTTACTGGCTTTTTTTTCACCCCCAACAAGGCACAGGGTAACTTAGTTGTGAGGGGGAGGGGCTACTATTTAGGATCAGATTTGCAGGGATACTATTTAGGGAGTTGAGCAGTGATATATTTGCTTACATTACACTTGAATTTCTGCAGGTCAGTAGAATCAGGGAAGCAGGGGGTCGGGAGGGAATTCCAAAGTGCAGCAGTCCAAGGGAAAAGGCTATTTGAGTAGAAGGCTTTATGGCATCTGAGGATCTCTACAGCGTAGGGGTGGGATTTTGTTGCTTATCGGACTTGTTGAGCGTATTGTCGTTGAGGGAGTACTATTGCTTTGAGTTCGTCAGAGCACTTGATATTGAGATACTTGTAAAACAGACACAAGGATGCCACGTTTCAGTGATGGGACAGATGTTGGAGTTTAGTTGATAGTGCAGGAGCTATCAGGTCAGTGACTCTTTTTTTAACTCTATCTAAGAGCAAGAGACTAGTGGTAGATGCACCAGCCCAGATGTGGCAACAATACTCCATGCATGGGCGAATGGTGGCCTTGTAGAGGTACAGGATACTCTCAGGTGTGAGTAGTCTTTTAGCAAGATAGAGAGTGCCCATCTTCCTTGCAGCAGCCTTAGCAATGTATTTGTTCCAATTCGTGTTATCTGTGAATGTTAAGCCTATGAGCTTGAGGGAAATATTTTCAGACAGTGTATCATTAGCCATGGCAATCAGTGGTTGAAAATGTTCCTAGTAATTATTAAAGGAAATAAGCTTTGTCTTGACGGCATTGAACAATGAACATGACTAACCAGTTACGGTCCCAATCCACTTCAGAGTGGAGGTCTTCCTCTAAAGTTTTAGCAATTTGAAGCGTTAAGTTTGAAACGCAAGTACTGCTATTTTTTTTTTTTTTTTTTTTTTTTTTACAAAAAATGTCACCGCTTATCAAGGCTCGGAGGCCACTCGAGGATAAGAGCTAATGAGTGTACTTGTAGTCAATGGAAAAATATCGTAGTAATCGTTAGTAGTGGAAATTTGGTATTGTTGGGTTACTTAAAGAGATGACTCATCAAGAACTTAGGGCTTAAGTTAGGACAACAACAAAGATGACGGACATGATGCTGTCAGTTTTGGAGTCTCAAGAATCAAATCCAAACTCTAAAATAAATAAAAATTCTGGAAGTAATCCAACAAATAAATATCACCGTGACATCTATTTAGTGGATTGTGTTTTATTTTCGAGTTTTGAGTGATTCTCCAAAAGTAACAGTCTCATATCCGCCATCTTTGTTATTGTTTTAACTCACACGCCCAGCACTACTTGCGTTTCAAACTGAATAGATGCTTTAAAATAAGTTAAAACACTAAAAACTTATCCAGGTAGGTAGAAGAGTGATTTATCTTGCCTTTGGTGATATTTATTGGTTATATATTTTTTTCTGGACCATATTTTCGGTTTATTGTCTGTAGCCAACATGCTCAAATATCTTCTTTTTTTAATATACCACTCGTCACCAGACAATATATATATATATATATATATATATATATATATATATATATATATATATATATATATATATATATATATATATAATCTCAGTACCACTTTTGTCTAATCTTGAGTCTGTAGACCGAAAATTGACAGAGCTATTTGGTAGGCAAGTGTACACAGACAGACATACACACAGACATTTTCACTTTTATATATATAGTGAGAGCTGCCGACTGTTAATGCGGAGGTTGTAGGTTCGATCCACGGCTAGGGAAAGGTGGATGTCTAGCCACACTGATGAGTTGTAATACAACGAAACAGTACTGTATGTGGATGACAATATATATATATATATATATATATATATATCACCGTCTTTTTCTTCTTAGTTACACATGTTTCGATAACCGAATTGTATCAACGATCTGATAATTTCATCAGACATTACAGAAATATATATATATCTATATATATATATATATATAGATAGATAGATAGTATTAACCAGCAGCGCATTCTTTTCCACGTCATTTTCCCAAATTTCATATGAACTTGGGGGGAGCGGGATATCTGTTGGACCAAATGAAGCTGTGGTCATCTTGTAAATATTCTACATAATAATACATATATTGGAATGGGACATACCATTTTGTTAAAGCTTAAGTGGAATCTAGTCATCAGTTAACATCAGAAATTTGGTCGTCGCTACTCATGTTGTGGAAAAGAAAGCAGCGCATTCTTAGGAGCCGGAAGGAATTGGTAACCTGAAGATCATCGAGTCCCTCCTCTCAAGACTATTAGACCTACTGCTCAGTAGAGGCCTGCACCTTCACTTGCCTACTAGTTCCTTTCTCCTGTCTGCTCATAGGAAGGTGTGTCTACTCATCTAATTGTTAAAGCATAAAAGTGCTAAATTGCAGGAAGGTTGACTAACCAATGAAAATTTGGAAGCAAGTGATTGGACAAGACCACACAGTGAAATTTGTTGACCTGTTGAACCATGAGAAGTGAAGGACGAGCTTGATAATATCAGAAAATGTTTAATCTTTTTCTGCTATCTTGGCAATATGCTAAGTACAGGTGGTGGATATGAACTTGATATGGCCACAAAAGTAAAGGCAGCTACGGAAAAATTTTGTGAGTTGCTGCCTCTGATAACATTTGCTGTCCCTCTCTACATTTGGAGTAAGTTATATAGTAGCTGTGTCAGGAGTGCTATGATGTATAGCAGTGAATGCTGGGTTCCTCACTCGTCTAACTGTGGCTCAATGACAGATCCATAATCACATGAATCTGCAATGTGAAATCTGACCAAACCCAACACATCAGATTGGAGGATTTGCTGAACACACTGCACTTGCCCCGGGTTAATCGATTACATTCATTCTTTTTGGTAAACCGTTGAGATAATTGAGAACACATGCCATAATAGTATTTGTATGTCTACTCATCTATATATATATATATATTTCTGTAATGTCAGATGAAATTAAAGAAATATATATATATATATAATATATATATATATATATATATATATATATATATATATATATATACGAGCAAACAGTTAATAAAACATGTTAAAAAACACTTTGAAAAAGAGTTAAAAATATATTTAATCTGAAAAGGAAACACTAGATAAGTTGATAGTCCTTAATCCGCGGAGTTTCGAAGAAATACTTTCCTTCTCATCAGAGGATAGAAATTAGCAAAATGTGGGATCGGATTTTGCATGCAAAAGTATTTGATGAAACAACAAGTAAGTCAAAGATCTTACTTGATAACAAAAAAGTGAAGCAAAGGGAATATGGTGAAGAAAAAGGTGATTACACGTGAATGGATAGTCTGGTGGAAGATAAATAATCCAGTGACGGTAAAATCCAAATATATAACTTCAAGAAAGTTAATTGAATTTCCATTTGCACAAGTAAAATCCAAGGAAATCCCGTAATTGGAAGGTGGTCCAAAATAATCCAAAAGCAGAAATCCATGGAAAATTCCCAAAAATGTGTACAAGGGGAAAAGGGAAAAAATTCCAATAATATTGATAAAAGAAAAATAAGATATGCTTTTCACTCTACT